>NW_016108064.1:490744-655183 GCF_001604975.1 Cebus imitator | reverse complement strand
TGTTCATATCCTTTGCCCACTTTTGAATGGGCTTGTTAGTTTTTTTCTTGTAAATCTGCTTTAGTTCTTTGTAAATTTTGGATATCAGCCCTTTGTCAGATGGGTAAACTGCAAAATTTTTTTCCCAATCTATTGGTTGGCGATTCACTCTAATGATTGTTTCTTTTGCTGTGCAGAAGCTGTGGAGTTTGATTAGGTCCCATTTGTCTATTTTGGCAAATGGGACCTAATCTTTTTTCTTTCTTTCTTTCTTTCTTTTTTTGAATGGAGTCTCATTCCGTCACCTAGGCTAGAGTGCAGTGATGCAATCTTGGCTTACTGCAACTGTTGCCTCCCAGGTTAAAGTGATTCTCCTGCCTCAGTTTCCCAAGTAGCCAGGATTACAGGCACTCACCACCATAAGCAGGTAATTTTAGTAGAGATTGGGTTTTGCCATGTTGGCCAGGCTGGTCTTGAACTGCTGACCTCAGGTGATCTGCCCACCTTGGTCTCCCAAAGTGCTAGGATTACAGGCGTGAGCCACCACACCCAGCCCCCATTTGTTCTTAATCATCTCACATTGCCTAAGGTCATCTGTCTTTAGAAGAATGTGTTTAGATTAAATAATTTCAGATTTGTACCTAAAGTTACAAATTCAGTGATTACATCCTGATGAAGTAATGATAGCAGTCACTCATATAGTGCTCACCATGTATCTAGTGCTGGCTTAAGGATGTGTTCACTCATTTAATTCTCACAAAAACTCTGTATGTACAATTACCTTTGTTCTATGGATGGAGAAACTGAGGCAGAGGGGGCTAAAGAACTTTCCCATAGCCAAATAGCTACTAAGAAACAGAGCTGAGATTTGAACTCAAGCAGCCTGGCTCCAGGAGCGCTGCTCTTACCTTCTATATTATTTCCTCATAGGGTGAAAACAGATTACTTGTAGTTTCAATTAAAACAGGAAAATGTCCTTCCTTATTACGCTAAGAACTGGGAAGAAAACTTCCTCTTTAGCTGTTCACATTCCCACTCCTTGCTCCTATGCTGTTCAGATAAGTAGAGAGTTGTAGGCCAACCTGCCAGTTTTTCAATGCTGGTGAGACTTACATGCTGAGCTCCCATCCACCAAATAGGACTTCTGTGATTAAAGACCAAAGCACATGGTTGGATTAAATAGTACAGAACAGGTAGCACCCACAGGTGTGCAATGGGAAAATTAGGCAAATATTTATACAGTTCTACATAAAAACATGTCTCAATAGTCACCACAGAGCTAGCGAACTTCATACACTTGTCAACCAAAAAAAGAAAAAAATTATTAAAACAACTCCATATATTTCTCAACTATAAAAAAGGAAAACTTCAGTGCAACAGTTCTCAAAATATTTATAATTATGCATTCTTTCTACTGTTCTGGAATTCCTTCCCTCATAGATTTCATTTTTGAAGGTTTTTGGCCTATCACGAAGGTCGCAGTTAATGCTTTCTTCTCCCTGTTGTGCTAATCAAAGTCCTATGTAACTGCCAGTGAGCAATTCTGAGTAATGAGATAGCCAGAGATACTACACCAATACAATGTAGCCAAACAGCTAGAAACTCAAGATTTCCCTTAGCCCTGAAAAATTATTTGAGTAAATACATAGTTTCCATTATGTTTTGTTAGGTTCTTTTTCATTTGTTTGCTTTTTCTGCTGTATTTGAGTAATAGTACCAACCACTTACTGAGCACCAGGAATTCTGCTCAGCAGCTTGCATTCTCTCTCTCTAATGCTCTCAACTGCATCACCTTACAGCTACCATACTCATTTCACTGATAAGAAAACCAAGCCTTGAGGTTAAAAAATATGCCCAGTTAATCACCGAGTGAGTCCCAGAGTTCACATGATTCCAGGACTGTCTGACTTAAGACCTGCTGCCTTATCCATCCTACCAGGGGCTCTCCTTTTGGGAGCCTCTATCACAGACCAGGCATCAGGGCTTTGGAAAACCCTGCTTTCCTAATTCTAATGTGCAGCCAGGGTGGAGGCCAGCAAGTGACTGAAATAGTACCTGAAATCCAGCCCTGCTCCATGCAAGCCATGAGGAAACATCACAGAGCCCACTACACACGTGTGGAACCCATGCCACCTGGAAGGTGTCGTTTTCATGGAACCCATCTATTTCTCAAGGAAACAAAACATGTGTACCAAGATTTATGTGCAAGGATGTTCATTCACAATGGCACTATTTCAAACAGCCCCAAATTAACCCAGATGAACAATCAGAAAGTCATAGAGTCCAACATGCATCTTAAAAAATGTGTAGCTTGTTTAACCCATTTCCCATTCAGAAAAAGTGCAGCTCGCTGCCAGTGCTCATTTAACTTTACATAAACATGCTCTTTGAGGCCGAAGTAAATCTGACTGGTTTTCAATGTGAAAATAAAATGTAAAAACTGTTGTTGGAGTTATTTCTAAACAGAACTTGTCTCTTATCCTAATGTAACATCATATACACTTCTGTTACATTAGGATTAGAGATGAGTCTTTTGGGGGCAAAGAAGAAACGGGTTGAAAACTGGAAAATAGATGAGTGGTGGTGTGGTGCTGAGAAATAATATTCATAGCATAATCCTATTAATCCTATTGTGCAATAAACACATTTGAACATTTACACACTTCAAAAACACTCGAATTTTTATTTAAATACGATGTGCATATATAAGTATACATGTACCTGTAGATATGTTCTCATTTCCCCTTCTTACATAGGGAATATACAATATACATTATTCTGCACATCTCTTTTCATTCATAAATCCTAGAACTCTTTTTATGTCTGTATACAGGGACACTACACTGCAGGTATTTTTCTTTTTTGAGATGGTCTTGCACTATTGTCGAGGCTGGAGTGCAGTGGTTGATCTCGGCTCACTGCAACCTCTGCCTCCGGGGTTCAAGCAATTCTCCTGCCTCAGCCTCTTGAGTAGCTGGGATTACAGGCTCCCACCACCATGCCCAACTGATTTTTGTATTTTTAGTACAGACAGGGTTTCACCATGTTGGCCAGGCTGGTCTCGAACTCCTGATCTCAAATGATCCACCCGCCTCAGCCTCCCAATGTGCTGGGATTACAGGCGTGAGCGAGCCACCGTGCCCAGCTAACTACAGGTATTTTTCACTGGTGATCATACTTTTAATCAATGCCTTGGTTTAGTTCCAATCTTTTGCTATTATAAAAAACACTGAAATAAATAATAGTGTTTTATGTCATTTGAACATGTGCCCTGGTAATTCTGATAGGTACTGCCAAACTGCCCTCCATAGAAATAGCCTTACTCCCTTCTCCAGCAAAGTGTGTGAGTGCTCAGAGCATACTGCTAACATTGAAGTTTTACTAATTTGACAGGTAAAAATGGTATCACATTGTGGTTTCAATTTGCTTTTTTCTTACTGCGAGTGAAGATAAACATCTTTTTATGTTTAAGGTCTATTTTATATTATCTGTGCCATATTTGTTCATGTCCCTTGACCATTTCTTTCTAGAGTAACAGTATAAATAGGCATGACACTCATTTATATGTGTGTCTGTGTATTTCTGCAAAGATAAAACAAAATGTTCAATGTATGGTAGGTGGGTGAAAACATGACAAGTGATTGTGTGTTTTCTGTTTTCTCTAGTGAATCCTTTTAAAAGGTAAACATTTATATATATGAGAATTAAAACAATGTGTTACTGAACATTGAGAATGTTTTTTTGTTTGCTTACAATCAGCTTCAGGTTGTGTGAAACATGTTATTTTGGAAACTAAGTAGAGAATCCTATTTGTAACAAAGTAAGACCAAACAGACTTAAGAAATATCAAATTTAATTTAGATATATTCCTTGATTCTCATGAATTGACTGGATCTCTTTAGGGCAAATACCTGGCCTCTCTAAAGAAATCTGGAATGATTTCGGCATTGGGAGAGGAAACTTTCAAATCACTAAGGGCTTTGTGCGGCTGACATCACTGGCTGGGGTACTGGGCAATGCCTCCTGTGGTTTCACACCTCTTAGCAATTTCCTTCCCCAACGCAGGCTGGGCTGCCCGGAACTTCAGCAGTGTAGACAGGGAACGCAGTGGTGGTGGTGGAGGAGGCAGAGTGGCTTTGGTGGGAGGGTGCTGATGTGGCTGTGTTGTATTTTCTCAGGCTTCTTTTGTTTACGTGCTCTGTCAAATGTGGTTGATTCGTGGAAAATGCTCAAAGTCAAACCTGCCCTTACTGGTTGGGGCTGTGCAAGGGGTGGCTAGGGTGTTGTAAGACAAAATGAGGACAGTTAAACCACAACCAACTTTGCTCACTTTCAAGAGCCCACGGCTAATGGAAATAAAATATCCATCTTCACACATACACGATTGCTATCAAACACATTCTGCACACTGTGGGTAGGTGGGGCTCCCTGCATTTGCATTTGATATTCAAGGTTCATTAGCTACTAGGAGAGTTGGGAATCTGATGCCCAGGACCGTTCAGACACTGTACCTTCGGTACATTCCTGTGACACTGTTCCAAAGAGCAGAGGACATCTTGCAGTACAGACGTGATCCTAACATTCCACCCAGTATCTGTACTTCCAGAAGTACCTGATTCAAAGACGCTAGTGCCTTTGGTTTCATTTCCTGAGTGTAAACAGGGTGACACAAGACTCCTGAACCTATTAGGACAGGTAGATCATAGATGTGGGGAACAGGGTTTTGCTTCTTTCTCCACAGGAATTCCAGGATACAGAAGCCCTGAGTTCAACTGTATAACTGAATGTCATAAATGGAATCATATGAAGTCCTTCTACAGAGACAAAATGACTTCGGTGTCAACCAGAGCAAGGATTACTAGAGGACATTAACATCAGATAAATGAGTGACAGGGGTCCACATCAGAGGATTGCTCAGCAATGTGAGCATAAAGGAAAAACGGCTCCACTCCTACCCCACCAAAACATGGCAGAGTGGGTGTTCTGGCCCCTATGCTGAATCTATGCAATCCCAGAGGAAAATATAACTCATTGTTGAGATAATCACTGTAGGCTTCCACAGTCTGACTTCCTAGCACATTCAAATGCTGTATCTCATTCCTCTTGGTCTGTGTTTAGAGAGCTGACTTCTGAGCCAGCTTTGGCTTCCTCTGAGGATTGGCAGCATCCTATGGGTTCACCTCAGCATGTCTGGGTGAGAGCTCCTTCTCAGGTTAAATTAACAACCTGATGGGCAGCCTAATCATCTATGGGCTTGGTGCATATGTAACTCCAATTCTGACACAGGAGATTCTCACTCAGATAATACCATTGAGTTCTAAGGTTTTAGTCTCAAGGCTAGACATTGAGATTTTCCTCGCCTTTTCTCCACTATGAGACGCTCATCCTGGTTAGACTCCAGCCTCCCAGCAAGCCTCCTTGTTGCACTGCTGAGATCTGATCCACTCTTAGAACAAGCACAGGTAGAGGTGACCTGATATGCACAAAAGGTCCGTTTCTACCCAAGCATCATCACCACTACAGGCAATTAGGTTTTTCTTGAATGACACAATGGATGATGAAAGAAAACTAACAGACATCCTGACTTCCCATGAATTATTAAGGGGAATATTCATGTTTGAAAAAACAGCACACAGTATAATTTGGTTCATTTTAATTGAAATTGGCTGAACACAAAGGAAACATGATATGAACGGTTCAAGTCATTTTGTGCATTCAAAATACGAGCATTTAGAATATTCCAGAACAATCAGAGAAAAACATGATTTCATGATAAAAATAACATAAATGACGGGTGACACTCTACACGTATTCACAATCCCGCTTTTTTCTTTGCAAAGTCCAACACTTTAGGCCATATACATAATGCAAAACAAGAAAAATAAAACTAGCCACATTGACATGATGCATTTTATTATACTTTTTAAAACTGTACAAAGAGCACATGTGCATGAGTTAAAAAACACAAAGGGAATATAGGGTGTTAAAAAAGAAACACAAAATAAATCTGAGACATAAAACAAAAAATGTCATTCTGTGAATTGAAATAAAAAGGTATTTTGCTTACTAAAAAAGTGTTATTTCAATATATTAAGTCTTCTGATTAGGAATACAGCACAAGACTTTCCTCACCTATTCGTTAACACATCAGACTCAGTCTCACTGAAAAGAGAATGAATCATGACATTACCTTATAAGCCACAGGCAGGCGACTAAATGTGCATGGGTATGGTACAATGTCTGTGAGGTATTACAATAAATAAATCTTTATTAGCTGTTCAATAAAGTCAGCAGTGGACATCACCATTTTATCGTCAACAGGGAGACTCCATTGTCAGCCTCTTTTTGCCTCCGATGACTTTCTGCCAGGGTTTTTCACACTTAGAAAAAGAGAAAAGACAAAAGTATGTGAGAAATAGCATTAAAAGACAAAATGCCACAGTCACCTTAGGTGTACATAGAAGTCTGTGTGCTGAAGAGGGCCTGTGACAGATACACGAAGGATCATGGGTGTGGCCACACTAGAATTCATGTTAAAATATTTCAGAAAAGGCTCAACTACCAGTACGCCCACCTTTTTGCTTTGTGTCTACATGACTGTGGTGGAGAGATGCAGTGGAGGTTTGTGGGGGGCTGAGGACACAGGCACAGGGGCTCCAGGCGCCGTGACCTTGACTGCCTCTCCCACCTAGTCAGCCTCTGTCCTGGCTTCCCAATGACTTACAATCCGGCAACATTTTCCTTCTGTGGTTAAACTGTCAGGCAGATTTGCTGCTACCACAATTTACCTCATTTGCCTTCTGTGTATGAGGCCGAAATGATTATCATTGATGATTTAAAGGAATTTAACAATGTGTTTTACTTTGAAGCCCATTAAGCATGACTGCTTTGGATGTACAGCAGCTTGCATTTCAGAAGCTCCAAAGTCTTTGAGAAATATCCCAGCATGGGGCTGAAGTGGACCTGGTACCAGACAGCATGGGCCCGAGCCCCAGCTCTGCCCTTACTTCTAGCCATGCAACCTGGGCTAAGTGATCCATTCTATGTCTCTACTGCCTCAAGTGTCAAATGGAGGTGATAACAGCACCTGCATCTCACAGGACTGCTGTCCTTTAACAGAGATTAGCACTTGTCATTAAAACAATGGCAGGTGACTTGCATGTAGACATTCTGGCTAACTAAACAAACATAAATTCATCTTTATTCCTCAGAAATTTAGAAATCTGAGTTAGTTTTCAAACCTCACAAATGTATACCTATACAAAAAATGTTAAGACACTTGACATTAATAAAATGTGACTGATAAATTCATGCAAGTAAGACAAATCTGGTTACACTTATATTCTTGTTCTCTGAATTCTACTTTGACTCTATTCAAAGGAAATCCCCATACTTAACTATTTTGTTGTTACAGTTTCATTTCAAAAACTTACTTTAACAAAAGTAGTACTCATAGTTCTAAAAGTGGTTTCTCACTGTCTTGTTTTTCCTCAGCTTCGTCAGATCCTACATGGTACAGAAGGGGAAGAAGAAAAAGTATTTCATTCTATTACAGTAACAAACTATTTTAAATAGTTTAAATATGTTTAAAATTATAACATATACACATAAAAGCATTAAACATATGTTTAATCCTCAAGAGATTTAGGTTAACAATCGGCTATTTAAAAGTTTTACTTTATTTCTTGTAAGAGGAAAACCTTTAAACAATAATCTATCACTTAAACTAATCTGTCAGAATGGATTTCACTTATGAACTAAGAATATTCATGGAGACCAAAATTATTATCAATCACTCTTCTTCCTCCACCTCTTTGCTAACAAGCTTGTATCTATTTTTTACATGCAAAAATGTTAAGCTTGGCACAAATAATTGAATCTAGGTGTTTCTAACAATGGCTGTAGCAGGTGAGCAAGACAGCAGTGAGAGAGCACTGTGGCAGTGACCACTGTCTGGCCCTCCAGGATCAATGTCTCATGAGCTTCAGGATATTCCTAGATTTGACCTGGTCATTCCACTCTGGAATTCTTTCCTTAGGATACACCTATCCCTGAGGAAATAATGCTTATTATTTATTATGTAGATTTTCCCACTAAAAATTAGAAAAGAAAGCTAAGTATCTGAGAATAAAGGTTAACGCTATAGTCCCATAAAATATCTTGCATCCACTTAAAATTATGGTTATAGATAATTTGTAACAATATAAAAATGCATACACTGTAAGGTAAAAGCAAATGTATAACAAATAAAACTTTATATGCCATGAGATCACATTTGATAAAATTAAAAAGAATACATGTGTGCAAACGAGAAAGAGTAGGAGAAAATAACTACGTAACTTTTACATATTTTTCTGGATATTGCAACATTTCTACAATAAACCTGAATTGACTTCATTATTTTTGAATTATAATTTTAAAAAGCAGAATGTGAATAATATAGGCAGCATGGGCACAATAATGTGAGTGAACACACACACACATGCACACACACACACACACACACACACAGAGCAAGAAGGAAACTAAACTGTCAACACTGATGCTACGGCATAGTTTAAAGGATAGGTGATTTCTAATTTTTGTTCTTTCTACTTTTTTAAATGCATGACTTTCATAATCAGGGAAGGAGAATAAAACAAAAAGAGGAGCCCTGAGAGGAGTCCAAGATAGTAGGTGAGAGATGCCATCAGTTCACACACAAAAGCCACAGCCTCTCCTAACTGCACCTGAATCTTGTTAGATAGCATACTTTAAAAAAGACATTTTTTTTTCCTTAGGAGAATGTCTACTTGAATTATAGCCAAGGACAAATTTGGTAGAGGGAAAGAATGCCTAAGAATCTGAAGAAAACATTTTAACCTCATAAATGTCACATGGTTAGGTTGAATTTGTAGGAAACTGAATAAAGACATAACTGTTGAACGTTTTACTTTCTAGCCTATTAACGCACTGTCCATCGTAGAGGCAGGAGGTGGTGAGCTGCCTGATCTCACTGTGGAAGGAGGGAGGAAGATGGTTACACCACATCTTCCTGTTCCCAGGCTCACTTTCACCTGCTAGGCCAGCGGCACTGAAACTACAATGAGTTGCTGTTTGTCTTGGAATTATCTGGGAGCCCTAAACAAAGCTAAACCTTTAATTAAAACATAACAGTATGTCTTCTTTACATATTTTAAAAGGGACTTCTGGCTATGGCCAAGTGAAGAAGTCAATAAATCCTCTCCCTGACAAGCACCCCCAAAATGTGTCAAAATGGGCAAAACTAGCCATCTCACCACTGGGAAAATGACCAAAGGTATACAACAACTGGAGAAATGTTTATGTTTGAAACATGCAGAATTCAGGGAATAGCAGTGGTGTCTTGCCTGGAGCTGCTCCTGTTCCTCCCCAACCTTCCAATACCCAGCTCAATAGGCATGGAGGTTCTGCCAGGGTGGGGCAGGCCATGGGGACTGGCAGCAAAGCTACTCCGTTGAAGGCAGATCACTTAATTTGGAGTAGGGAGCCATGTTCATGCCCAGTGACACTGTCAGTGAAGTGACAAATTCAGAGGCAGACAAGCAGAAAGGGCCACTACTCTGGGAGCCTGAGTTGTGGTCACCACTGGGACAAGCATATGCCCGGTTGGGGCTGTCTCCAGGCACAAAGAAGACCCAAGAGAGCCTAAGCCAGCCAGCCAATCAGCCTGAGCTCTGAGCATATGCAGAGAGAGCAGGAAAGGACTTAGCAGAAAGTAAAAGCTCGGGGTGGGGGGTGGGGTGCGGGACTCGAAAATGGCCTGAACTCTGAAGGTGCTATCCGACCCATGTACATTTCTACCTGGCAGAGGATGGAACTCTGCATCCAGGTGTTTGAGCGTAATTCTCTTGTGTAATCACTAACTAGGCTCTGCCTAATCAGTAAGCTCTAGACATGGGTAACAACCATGAAGCTAGGCTTAAAAACATAGGCAAGAATTAAAAAGGAAAAAACACAATGGGCAATAAAACAAAAAAACTGAGAGAAAACAGAAGCATCCACATCACAGGATGTGTACATTTCACAGATTTAGCACAGGCGATTTACTAAACAAATCAAGAGCAATAACAGCAACCTTTTATGGAAAAAAATAAAAACCCAGAGTCACTTTATTTTCAGCAAAATACTTCTCATCAAAAAATACAAGATATGCAAAGAACTAAGAAAGCGTGACCACTCCCAGGAAAAAATTACAGTCAAAACTATCTCTGGGTGAGAGAAAAAGACAAGAAAAGCTGAAGAGCTCAGAGGCTTGTAGATAACATCAGGCATCAATCAACCACGTAATGGGAATCCCAGAAGGAAGGAAAAGTCAGAAAAATGTTTGAAGAATTAATGGTCCAAATTTCTCAAATTGGTTGAGAAATATGAATCTATACATTTTATAAGCAGAATAAACACAGATTAGGATACATACAAAGAGGTCAACAGGTAGACACATCCGTGTCAACTTGCTAAGAGCCAAGGAACGTATTCAAATGAAAACACAACATATCAAAATTCATGCAATATCACAAAAGCAATTCCTAGAGAAAAATTTATGGCTTTAAATAGCTGTATCAGAAAAGAAAGAAAATAGTATCATATTAATCATATAAGTATTCACCTTAAGAAAGCAGGATTTAAAAAATAGAAATTGGCTTGGCACAAAATCAGTTTATAGTAAACTGATTTTGGCAAATGTGTCAAATCAGTTCAATGGGGAAAGTTGTCTTTTCAATAACTGGTGCTGTTCAGCTTTTGGATATCCAAAAGCAAAACAATGAATTAATCCTTTACCTTCTCCATATTTGAAAGTTAATTCAAAATGTATTGTAATTTTAATTGAAAGGTGTAAAACTATGAAACCCTTCGGAAGAAAATATGAGAAAATCTTCATGACATAGAGTTAAGGTAAAGAGTTTTTAGATATGACCACATATATTATTCATAAGAGAACACATTTATAAACTACACTTAATCAAAATTAAAAACCTACACTTCAAAAGACTCTATAAAGAAGTGAACAGACAAACAATAGACTGGAAAAAATATTTGTAAATCATATGTTAAAGAACTTTTATCTGGAATGTATAAAGAATTCTTACAACTCAAGAATAAAAAAAAACACAATTAAAATCAAAAGACTTGAAATAGATTTTTCTCTAAAGAAGACTTATGAATTACATATAATAGAAACATGAAAAATATCTCAGTATCACTACAGAGATACAAATTAAAACCACAATTGGATACCACTTTAAACCTGCTAGCCTGGCTATAATCAAAAAGACCCAATACTAAGCATTGGTGAGTATATGGAGAAACTGAAATGCATACACAGTAATTCCCCTTATCCTTGGATGCCTGAAATCACAGATAGTACTGTATCCCCAAAATATTATGTTTTTTTCTTACACGTACATACCTATGAAAAAGTTTACTATATGATGAACATGACTACGTTCTGCATAGGATTTTTGTTTCTTATTAAGTTTGGAATGGTCACTTTTTCACTTACAGGAAGCATTTTATGGCTTCTCTTTGGCATATATGAATTGACAGAGTTACTACTTTGCCATTATTAAGTGAAATAAGGATGGCTTGAACACAAGAACTGTGATACCAAGATGGTTGGTCTGATAACCTGGGTGGCTCCTAAGTGACTACCAGGTGGGTGGTGCACACAGTGTGGATCTGCTAGACACAGGGATGATTCACGTTCTGGGTAGGATGAAGCAGGACAGTATGGGATTTCATTATGCTGCTCAGAACGACACACAATTAAAAACGTAAGGACTTTTTATTTCTAGAATTTTCCATTTAATATTTTCAGACCTTGGTTGACCTCAGGTAAGTGAAACTGTAGATAAGAAGGGACTTGGAGGGAACGTAAAATAAAACAGCCATGATCAAGAACAGTTTGACAATTTTTTAAAAAGTTAACAGAAACTTGCCACAGGATGTGGCAAGTCGTCTCTTAGAAATATATTCAAGAAAAATAAAAATAAACACCTATGCAGAGGCATGTACATGAATGTTCATAGCTGGATTACTTATGATAGCCAAAAGGTGGAAAAAATCTAAATGTCCATCAACTTGTGAATACAGACAAAATGTTGTATAACAATATTCGGCCATGAAGAGGAGCAAAACACTGATATATGCTACAACATGATTGGTCCTCAAACCGTATGCTAAGCAAAAGAGGCTGGATGCAAAAAAACATGTATCATATCACCACATTTACATTAAATGCCCAGGAAAGGTAAATCTGTCAAGAATACAAAGAAATCAGTGGTTACTTGGAATCAGAGGTAGAAGTGGGGATTAACTGCAAATGAGTATGAAAGAAGTTTTTCAAGCAATGAAACTGTTCTAAAATTACTCTGTAATGTTGATTAAAAAACTATGAATTTACTAAAAATCATGCAATTATACATTTACAATGGATGAATTTTATTATATGCAAATTATATCTTATCAAACTTTTAAAAAAAGTGAATAGTATTCAGTATCCCTGGCAATAATTTTTCAATAATTTTCAAAATTTTAATTAAAAGATGGAAAAAACTGTGTTTCAAATCCATTTGATACACACAGGGTGATCACAGAAATGATCATTTAAACAAGAACACTGCTGAGAGATACAGCGGATTCTAATAGTAACTACATAGGAGAACCATAAGAAGGCAAGGCTGCTGCATGGATACTCTGGGGAGGTGGCAACTTAGAATTGTAATGAATGTCTTATCTAGACTTGCATAGGACAGGCTATATTATGCAACTGAGCAACTCCTCATTTTAAGTTGGTCTTTCCATGGTCTAGGAGGTGACGAATTATCCTTTCTCTGCCATCACAACTAGTTCATTTAAGTTCTCTGACCACGCATAATTTCAACCCAGTCATCTGAGAGAGGATCACGCTTCCTTGTTCTTTCTATTTAATACACAGGGATGCGGGATGTGGTCTGATCAACAGGCAAGCCTGCAAACAGACTACTTTTATACCCTTTATAAGTATATCTAATAAACCATGCCACCTCTCTGATACTAAAATTCAGGCTGCTCCTTCACAAGGAAAAATGCTAACATTTTTGTTTACAGTGCCTCTGATTTCTTTCCCTTTTCTTTTCATCCCTTTCTTCAACAGTTAATAAGTCTAATATAAACCAGGTATTGTATTAGGTGCTGGAGAAAAAAAAAGACAAAAAAAGCACGTCAAGCCTTTTTTGGATGCCCTCATGTGTATTAGGGAAGTCAGTGCTGTAGCAGGGCAACAGCAGCTTAGAACTTCAGCTACTTAAAGGCTTGAATTTTTAGCTATTGGCATAATGGAAAAGCTTTGCTCTAGAGTAGTCTTTTTTCTCCTACGTATATTAATTTCAGAAACAGTTTTCAATTTTAATTCTTTCCTAAGTTGAACATTCAGACAATGCAAATATAGTAAGGTAATCCATTTTGACTACTCCTTCTCTGCCCATTACTAATCTGTCTTTTGTCAAACAAAGCAGCTACACAGTGGAACATCATGAAAATATTTTCATTCTTCTTTACTTTCCTAACTCAAGGAAATAGTAGTGCTCCAGAGTACCACTAGGTGGTGGTAAATGACAAAGGTGAAAGGCCCGGATGGATCCAAGAACTAGAAAGCTGGATGAGGCATGCCTGAGGCGGTGTTCCTAATGTCACTGCTATTCTATGTTTTGAACTCTAGTTAAGAAAATACATTAGTACTGAGAAACTGTATTAGTCTTAGAAAAAGAAGCAGAAATTCATGAACTCTAATATGAACTTTCTTTTTTCAAAAAGTCCTATGACACAAAACATCTCAATGAAATAATCCTTATAATGAGGTAATCAACAATTTAATACCTAATTCTAGTTTTTACTATTCTAGCAACAGGTTTTCTACTAATCCATATCTGTATTACACCTGGCTCCATGTTTCTGTGTTGTACACTGCTTTCAGATCCATAATAGTCCGGAATTAACTTGGAGTTCCTCCCGCACACTGCTATTTCACATTGCTGCACCTTCGATCATTCATGGCTCTTTCTGCCTGGAATCCGTTTTATCACATGTGTGTGTGTGTGTGAAAATATTAACTAGGCCTAATACAGGGAATACAATGATGTAGTCTGTAACTCAAGTTTACATCCCAGCAGTAGAAACAGACCAGTCAGCGTGGAAGGCAGTGCAGACAACACAGGATGACAGGGCTGGGGCAGAGGTCCCAAAGAACACACAGGGGACATTCTAACTAAGACTGCTGGGAGTGATGGGGAGGGCAGGCATGGCTGGAAAGAAATTGGGAACATGTGAATGGCAACTAGGATTGCAGAGGAGATCAGAATGGAAACAGCAAGGTGGACAGTGGCTGGAGGGCTCTAGAGCACAGCATTTCAGAGGAGCTATGAACAGCACACGAGAAGGCAGTCACAGGGTGAGAAGCCAGACAACTGGTGACAGTGCCCACAGGGGCACTTTCAGCCAAGCTAACATCTATTGATTTCTTTATCCTTTATGCTACTGAAGGCTTTTGAGCAGGGGACTGGCATGACCAATTCTATATTTTCATAAATACCAAGAGGCCAATATACTTTAGGAGTTATAAGCATGAACTCTAGCAGTGGACCCCAGGTTCAAATCCCAGATACACCACTTATTATCAGTGTGATATTGGGTAAATTGCCTCAATTCTCTGTGCCTCAATTTGCTCATCTCTACATTAGGCATAATATGAGTTTTACGTCACAGAGTGGAGGCATTTAGCAAACATCTAATATGCCAGGCATTAAGAATATGAAAATAGGTTAGACACAATATGACATGAGATCAGTGGTAAAACACAGAGCTGTAAGAAATGAATGTAATGGAGGAGTGATTAGACGCTATGGTTCATAATCTGTATCTCAGAAGATAAGCAGACAAGGGAAAAGTCAATGACTGAATATTAATAAAGCTTAGACCAGCACCTAACACTTAAAAAAGTGTTAGCAATTTTTAAAATAATGTTTTTTTAAACCATAGAAAAATACATTTACCATAAAATTTACCATTTGAACCATTTTTAAGCATGCCATCTAGTGGCATTAAGTTCATCTACACTGCCGTGCAGCCATCAACACCATCCACCTTCAGAATGGCAATCCCTATTCTACTTTGTTTCTGTGAATTTCACTTCTCTAGGTACCTCATATTAAGTGAAATCATACGACAGTCCTTTTGTGTCTGGCTTATTTTACTTAGCATAATGTGTTCATAGTTCATATATGTTACAGTATGTGTCAGAATTCTATTCTTCTCCTTTTTAATAGAGACAAGGTCTCACTATGTTGCCCAGGCTGGTCTTGAGCTCCTGGGCTCAAGCAATTCTCCCACCGCGGCCTCCCAAAGTGCTGGGATTATAAGCATGAGCCACTGCGTCCAGCTTTTCATTCTTTTTTAATGCAGAATAATATTCCATTGGATGTACATACATTGTGTTTATCCAGTCATCTGTTGACGGCTGTTTGAGTTGTTTCCACCATTTAGCCACTGTGAATACTGGTGCTATGAGCATGGGTATACACATATCTGATGTAGTCTCTGCTTTCATTTCCTTTGAGTACATAACCAGAGTGAATCATATGGTAACTCTATGCTTAATCTTTCAAGGAAACACCATACTGTTTTCTACCGGAGCTATACCATTTTACATTCTCACCTGTAATGCACAAGGGGTCCAATTTCTGCATATCCTCACCAATACTTATTTTCTGTCTTTTTGTTTTGCTTTTTGTAACAGTCATTCTAGTGGGTAATAAGTGGTATCTTGTTGTGGTTCTGATTTGCATTTTCCTAATGATTAGTGAAGTTAAGCATCGTTTATGTGCTTATTGGCCATCTGTATATCTTCTTTGGAGAAATGTCTATCAAAACCTTTGCATATATTTTCATCAGGTTGCTTATTTTTGTTGTTGAGTGTGATTGTTATTTTTAACAGAGCACTCTGGTTGCTGGTAAGTGAAAGACAAAACCGGAGGCAGGGAGACCAGGGCTGCTGCAGAAACAGCAGAAAGTAATGCTAAAATGAGGTTGGAGCTGTTAAGAAGTGGTAGGATTTGAATGAGAAAATGGAGGCAGAAATAAGGGAGAGAGGATGGATACAGCTTTGTGAATGATGAGATGTGAGCTATAAGAAAGGGGTGGAGCCAGCAGTGAGGCTCTGGTGTTTGATCTGGGCAACTGGGTGAACAGTGCTGCCATTCTCAGACACAGGAGTCCTAGAGGGAGGCTGCTTTGGTGATGAACAAGAATTATGAGAGCACTAAGGCCCTTCCCATTATCTGTGTGTCTTCTAAGATACATACCACAAACCATGGTGTCTAATCACTCTTCCCTGACATTTATTTTTACAACTCTATGTCTTACTGCTGGTCTCATGTGAGACTGTGCCTCACCTATTTTCACCTATTTTCATATTCCGAATTCCTGGCATGTTAGATGTTAGCTAAGTGTATTGAGAAATAGAGGGGGTAGGGAAAGGGAGGAAGAGCAGAGCCTTTGAGAGATACAAGCATAGATAATATTCAAGTTTTTTACCTGCTTCAGATTCAGGAGGGGAATAAAACTGACCATCAGAAAGACCACTAGGTATAAGTGCTTCCCTCTCTGAAGCATCCTGAACTATCAGGAGTCCTGGAAAAGAAGAAATTCAGATGTTGGGAATGAGGTCACCTTTCTGGTAGTTTCTTGGCAAGATTAAGTAAAATAAAATGGTATTATTATTATAACGAAATACTTTTAGAAAAAGAGGTACTTAAAAAAGTTTTCAAGCAAACAGTAAGTTTCATTAACAAATGACAAACAATACTGTAAGGACAGATAACCAGGCAGTTTAAATAATTGTCTCATGAGGCTGGGCATGGTGGCTCACACCTGTAATGGCAGCACTTTGGGAGGTTGAGGATGGAGGATCGCTTGAGCCCAGGAGTTTGAGATCAGCCTGGGCAATACAGCAAGACCCTGTCTCTATAAAAAAATTTTTAAAATTAGCCAACTATGGTAGTGCATGCCTGTAGTCCCAGCTAGTGAAGAGGCTACTGGGCGGATTGCTTGAGTCCTGTAAGTCGAGGCTGCAGTGAGCTGTGATTGTGCCACTGCACTTTAGCCTGGGTGACAAAGTGAGACTCTGTCTCAGAATAAATAAATAGCCTCATGTTAACTCAGTATTTACATCTTTCCCTTGTGAATACCCACCTTCCTACAAAAAAAGCACAATATCAAAACCAAAACACAAAGTAAAATAAAAAACACAGTCAGCTCCTACAAATGGTCTGGGGGCTACAACTGGTGAGATATGTCAGCTGTAAAGTACAATACAGGGATGGCCTTTTATAAATATATAAAGAACAATTAAGATGACAAAGAAATATTTGTGCAACAAGAATGTTTCAAAGGAAAAAAGTGTCTTAAAAAACAAAGGAAGGGGAAGAAAGCAGGACGCCGACAGCTGAGGAACCCTAACACATGAAAGGCCATCAAAACTTAAGTTCTTCTGACTGAAAGCTGAGTTAACCTTAAGATAAAGTAGGAAGGAGCACCAGGCCAAACAGCAGATGCCAGGTATGTGCGTCATACGTGCTACGGGCAATGAAAAGAAGTACTATTCCAAGATTTTCATTAATTGTATCTTCTGCTTTATTAGTCACTTTGGATGTGGTTTAATCCCATAGCCATTCAAACCTCAATCATAGTAATAGTTGATATGTTTTCAGTAAAGTTCAGTTCCATATTTACATACAATTTAAAGACTTTGATTGCCTTTACTTATACCTTCTCCGTAATACACTTTCACAAAGGAATAGAGGGCAGAGGATAGAAGATACACCTCGGTCTGATTAATGTGTTTTTAAAATCTGCTCTTGAATTACAATTCTTTTCTTATATATTTATTCTATGTAAATGAGATTTTCCAATAAAACCATTTACAAGATTGTTTTGCATCCTGATTTTTTTGAAGTTATAGTCATGCTTAACTTTCTGTAAGATACTTTTCCTATGAGGCAGGGCAAATTCAGCCAGGTGGCTGGAAAAAGTGTAAAAACAGCACGTCTTAAAGTTGCATGGGTGTCTGAAATGAGCTTTGATCATTTCACCTTTAAGATAGGTGGGTGGGGCATGTAGGCTTCCATTAAGGACATTATATGGAGAAGAATTCCAGCTCATTAATTTACCATAAAGCTCAATCAATCATTTGGCCTTCCTAGTTAATATTCTGGGATACTCAAAGCCACGATGAGATTATAGCAGCTTTGGCAGGTCTCATGAGTACACCACGCTAGCTATGACTCAGCTACTCAGAGGATGGTAAAAGGCTGAGCATCGCTCTCGCTTGCTGTCATCCTCCTGTGAATAACCTTCATCCTAAACCCACCAATCATCTCCAGCCCTAGGCATTTAACTGTTCTAACTGTGGACCACCTGAAGCCACCAACTAATACATGGATCACCATGGGAGACTGGAGAACCACTGGCTTGTATTTACAATAGTTGCCTCCACACACTTAAAATTAGTTTTATTTTCTCTGCCCCTCAACAGTACAGTTCTATGTACATGCACCAAATTCTTAGTGTCCTGCCTATTGCTAATGGGAAGAAAAGAACAAGGTGTCTGGGGAGAAAGAGGTGCTGGCTAGTTTTTGTTATTGCTTCAATGCCCTCTTCACCAGTGTTCACATTTTCTTCCCAGTGAAGCCTGGCCCAACAGCTAGAGAGGGGAGATGATTTCTATTACTTATCCTTTCATCCACCCAACCCTTGTATCAATTTCTGCTGTAGCCACTAAAGAATGGAGACCCCACCACTGCCTAACTCCACCCATCGGTAGCTCCATTCACATCAACACACCACATCTCTTCCTCCCAGCCTGATACTCAGCCAGGCTCAGGAGACTGATTTTGAGAGGAACTTACTGTTTTCTTCTTCTGCTTCTTGAGGTAACACTTTGAAATCTAGGAACCACGTCTCAATCCAGGCAAGGATGAATGAAATGATGGGCAGCACATAGCCAAAAGCCCCTTGAGAGAAAAGCTGGAAGAAAAGATATGACCAGGAAAGGGAAATGAGGTTACCACAAACTCACACTGGACAACAAGGCTTCATCACTGAAGATGGTAACTATATAGAAAAAGTGGTAGGTCATACCTTTGAAAGGATCACTTTTGCTAGTAAAAAGGCACTGGTCACTGCCGTCGTCAACTGCAAGACACATGATCCAGCACTGTTCACATTAGGCATCTCACACTGTGAAGGCACCTCCCACTTCTCAAGAGACCCATCTGAGCTAGGAGCAGGCAATGCTTAAAAACCTGTGTCTAGCCCTGCGCCTTCCCATATCACTCAGTCTCTATCCCCAAGACCCACACTGGGGCAAAACAGACTTCTATGTGACACAATCCCAAATGGCTGCATGTCTTCTTCCACATTTCGGTAGGCTGGTGTGCTGGGTAACTGTTTTATCCACCAGAAGGTACAATTCCAAAGCCTTTACAAGTGTATGAAAACAGACTGGTAAAATGCGTAGGTGGGGTCTCCCCAGGGGTTATGAAGCCCAGAGATCTCATAACACCTGAGTCTTATCACTGTGTCCTTCAACTAATATTTTTAGCAGGATGAAACCTGACCAAAATGAATACCAATAGTAGCTTGATTGACAGAAGGGAGGACAGGGAGCACCAAGTATCTTGCTCAGTAAGTATTAACAAAGTTGCAGCGCACACACACACACACACACACACACACACACACACCAGAGTAAGCTGCTTGGGAGAGGAGGCGGTTTAGCATTTTACATTCTGACACTAATTAACTTTACATGCTGACACTAAGCACTCTTTAGATTCCAGCTGACTTCTCCTCCTTTCAGCTTCTAGATTCTTCTCTGCAAATGTTTTTTTAAACAAGAATCAGAAGCAATAAAACGGATTTGCTAAATTAGACTTATTCTTCAGATAATCTGAAAGCAGGTATTGAAGACACTGTCTTACAGCTCTCACTGAATATCCGTACGTTAAACACGTTTCTAAAGCAAACATTGAGAGGGATGGTCTGACAAATACTAGCATACATATGGGGACTCAGGAATACAATATTCCAAAGCAGTTTGTTGTAGAAAATGTAGAAAAATGGGAGGGTACAATCATCAAAAGCTATGATGATATCAGCAAGAGAGTACTCAGTATTCAGGAAAGGGAATCAAGTCTGGCCAAGACTGTCAGCCTACATCCATGAAATGAGAGCTTCCAGATTAACAGACAGTCTGATCTCTGCCCCGTGATTCTGCGAATGCTCAGAAGAGATGGCCCAGGCTGACGTGTGCCCCTGGTGGACTCAGGAGGGCAGCACAAGTTCTATTCCCAGCTGGACAAACCCAGGCCTGGGCCACCCAGACCCGAGGTCTCACCCTCTAACGGCAGAACTGCAGGTTATTTCTAAGCAGTTTCCTCTAGTCTGAGGAGCTCAACATTTCCTTCCCACATAACTGACTTACTAAAGCTTTACAAAGGCGAATATTCAGACGTCTGTCAGGCAGAATTGCTAGTAATTCTTCTATCAATCTCTAAATATTTATTGAGGGTACCAAAGCCCTCTGTGCTAGATGCAAAGAAACAGAGGAGTAAAAAGGTCTTTGTCCTTGAGAAGCCCAAGGCAACAACAGAAAGAGTGAGAGCTCGTCCCTCCAAGATGGGGGTCAGAGGGAAGAAGGAGGGGGTAAGGCTATTACCTACATACGTATGGACCATGTCATGAAAACAATCACTAAGCATTTTTAACCAAATGAGACATTTTCCAAATATCTTTGTGACAGAGGTACTACTCCCATCTCTTACAAAATGAGGTAGAGGGTGGCTTGGTGTTGGGCTTCTAGATTCCTCATTTGGCTCAGCACAAAGAGACAAATCCAGTTACTCATTAACACTGGAAAGAAACCCTGGAGTTTTAAACCTACTTAAGTATGGAGGAAATGGGACTCAGGAAAGCTAGCAGGATTCCACCCACATTACAACCCTATCTTCTCCCAGCCCAGGCCTGTTGAGAGCAGGAACCAGCCACGAGCACTGGAGGAGACGACCCACTCACACAGGGCATACTCACCGCTATTGCCCACCAATGGCGCAGTCTGCACACAGCGTATGCAAGTATTAATACTTTAAATCGAAAAACTGCCAAAAGCTGAAAACAATAAGGAGATGTTTTAAAATATATACATATACATGACATAGCTTTATGAGGAACTCACCAGACTGTCTTCCTTATTGTGATTTAGCTGGAGACTAGTCTGTAAACCGGCATTTGGGAATCCCTGCACTAGAACTTAATGTAAGAGCAAATTAGGTTTCACATTAATCTCCCGTTATGAAAGAAAGAACAAGGCAAGAAAAAGGGTAGCATTAATAGGTTAATTTTCCTTTCAGTGACTAGATATGTCCATGGGTTCTATTTCAGCCATTTGAAAGAAGAAAGGCTCTTCACCAAGAAAATAGGAATGGCTCCTTCTGCTGCCCTCTCTTATCTGTCATTAATCTTTTATTTTCTTGAGATGACCAGACAATTCCTTAGTAAGAGAGAGAGAACATTGAATGGGTGGGGAATTAAAAGGAAAATATGGTCAGTGTTCAAAACAAGAAAAAAAAAAAAGCATAGAATTTGAAGTCCATTTAGAAGAAGTCTGCCTTTTGGATCAGTTTTATTACATCTCAAATGAAACATAAAAAATACTTACAAATATATCAAAATATGAAGAGTAGTAGTCATACTGCACCACCTCTTTCTCTAACGTATTCTCAATGCCTCCATTCACCTAGAAAGGAGAGTAAGAAGAAAAAACAAGGAGAGGTTTATGCGTGGAAATAAAACAAGGGTTAAGATTTCCTCTCCAACTTTCCTATCTTCTCAGAACCCAGAAATGTTAAAATACGGAAGAAAACAACTCTCACAATTTTAATAGAAAAGGGCTGGATAGCACTTTCTGATTCCTCAATTGTGAATTCATTCATTCAACAGATATAAATGTATAGTGAAAAATAATGACTTCTGTAGTTCATATTTGGGCAAATGGTAAGAAAATTATTTTTTCCCTTCTAAGATAAAGTCTTCCATCATACAAATGCATATTTTTAGAGAAGGCGATTCACCTTCATCCAGGACTCCCTCACTTTCTGATCACTCTCCATAGTCTTATGTTCCGGAAGGCCAAGCCTCCCCTGACCTCCTGCCAAACATCAGTGATGGCCACTAGCATGACATAGGGTAGAACTGTAAACATTCTCTGTGGTTTCTCATTTTTATTTTTCCTGGCATTTAAAGATTCTGCACTTTTATCAATTTAAATATTTTTAACATGAATAGATAACAAAATAAAGACAGTACTAGACCTGAATCCTAAGTGAGAAAGTTACAGTAAATAATGAAACTCAAGCCTGATACAACTTTCTGTCCTCTCCCAATTCTACCGTCAAAATAAATTTTAAATTATCGAGTTCAAAATTTGACAAATTAAACTATTTTTTAAAAAAATTCTGTTTTTTAAAAATTTAAACTATTTTAAAAAAATCAAGTAAGGGGACATATGTCGGCAGCTAATGCAGCACCCGAGCAGAGTAACTCTTGGGGCCCTGGATTAGCCTAATCAGAGGGAGCAAGACGTGTAAAAATAAATTCAAATTTCCAATTCAGAGCAAGGTCCTGGCAAACAAATGCAGAGGGTCTGAAAAAGGACAAAGGAAGGACAGTTAACTAGCGATCTGGGTAAGAGGGAAAACAGAAATTAGGAACAACTTTGCCAGGTTCAAATTTGAATGAAAGTTGCCACAAGGGAAGGGTATTCTTGGCTTAGATATCTTTTCATGTATTTGTATTTGTTATGCAAATGAAAGCATACCATAAATACTATCCTTTTCCCTAAAATCCCTTACACAGGTCTACATTTCTGTGTAATTAGCACAAAACATTTGTAGACCCACTTGGCAATAGACCATTACAAATGAATAGAATTGAAAACCTGGAAGGAAGGAGGAATAATGATTGACAGACACCCAATCACCTAGTCTCATTACTGTGTCTCCAGACTCAGGAAACTTGCCAATATCCAGAATATTAACAGAATAAGTATTCCAAGCAGATTAGCAAAGAGGGGCTCTCTACCACAGAGAGACCTCCCCTTTCTATTCCTGGGAGAACAGGAATCAAAGCTGCCAATACAGTTTTGCAACAAATAGCCCACAGCTTTTCTCTGATATCTGCATACCTTAAAATACTCTGATTTTGAGTTGCCTTTAAATAGACATTATCTAAAATTTATATCTCTAGTCCTAACTGATACTCTAAATCCTCATTTCAAAATTTTTGTCTCTAGCTCAAGATGTCTTAAATAGACTAGTTTAGTTTCATACAAAATCTCTTCCCAGTCAGTTCTGATACTACTCTTCTAGGTTTCATCGCCGGAAACTTTATAGTCATCTAAAGACATACTGGGAATGAAAAAAATCAGCCTATCAATAAGTCTTCTCACACTCCTTCCTTTAGTGACTCTCAGGTTAGTTCTTTCCTTCCTATTCTCACCACCTTGTGTTCTTATTGCCTATCTGTCCAGCCTGCACACCACTGCCACAGTGATCTCTATCCATTCCCCAAATATTTGCTGAGCATCTATTATGCACCAGGCACTGTTCTAAATATAGGAAACCCTTCAGTAAACAAAATAACATCTGTCTTCATGGAGATTATATTCTGACAAGGTGAGAGAGCGAGCAAATAAGAAAATAAATGCTACACAGAAAATAGAAGCAGGTTATTGTGACAGAATAATGAAGACATTTAAATTGATACTGGCAAGATAAGAAGTTGATTTCTACAAAAAGATAAAGGAAATTAATCATTTCATATAGAAGAAACAACCAGTAGAAGAGTCCCAAGATAGAAAGAAGTTTATTCCTGTCTGAGAACAGAAGGAGGCAAGTGTGCTGCTCCTCGGAGAGCCAGGAACAGAGGGCGGGAAGAAGTCTGAGAGGCTTCTGGGGGCTCTGCAAGCCAAGGTACAACATTTGGATTTTATTCTAAATGCCATGGCCTGCCAGTGAAGACTTGTTACAGATCGTGACATGATCTGACTTTTGTTTTTCGCAGATTACCCTAACTACTGTGAGATGAATGGATTGCAGGGTGAGTGGAGGCAGGCAACCAGTCCGGAGTGCAGTCTGGATGAGTGATACATGAGGCTTGGTGGAGGCTGGAAACAGTGTAAATGAAGAGAAGTGGTCATATTTTGAATATATTTTAGAGGCAGATTTGACAGGACCTACTTTTAGACTGGATATGAAGCATGAAAAATACGAAACAAACAAGCAAATCAAAAATGTGTTTTGACTTTTGGCCCAAGTCTCTGTGTTGGCTTACTGATGAAGAAGGGGGAAAGCAGGTGTGTGTATGTGTTGAGGGAAGCATGTTAAATCAGACATCCAACTGGAAAGGTCAAAAAGGCTGTGATGTAGATTGTGTCACTGACTTCTGAAAAAAATCTCAAAATCATGTGTTCCAATCTGTTCCAGAACCTACAGCTCACCATTGCAGTAAATACAAATCCTTCTATATCCCTTTTAATAACTTGAATAACCTAGCACCAGCCTATCTATACAATTTCATTTCCAGCAGGTACCTTACTTTCTGGCCAGGCTAGTATTTTCTCGGCCTCTGTTCCTGTCCCCTCCAAATACACACACTTGAGCGCACACTCCCCATGCATAAGCACACACTCTTGCATCAGTACTTCCATGCACCATGATCTCCAAACCCTCTCCTGAAGCTCCCAAACTGAAGGATCATCCTTCCCAGATCATCCTCCCATCTTCACTGCTACCTGTCCTTCCAAACCCAATTCACAGTCCATCTGTTCCATTCACTCCTTCAAACAGTCCAAGCCACTGATCTCCCTTATCTGAATTTCTATTATACTTGGTCATCACAATTTATGGAGCATAGTAGAAATGAAGTAATAGAATCAGAATTAGCAGGGTAATAAGTACCTGAAACTTAAATGTAACAATAGTGAGAAAATGGCAACCAGCATTTTTTTCCTCTTTCTGGGTTAAATTTATTTTAGTTAATAATAAACTACATAACTTCTAATTGTGCACACCTTTGTATCTTCAAAGGGCCTGCTGTGTACATCTTTCCATTTGATCTTCACATGGACACACAAGGAAGGCAAGACCAGTATTAGTTTACTGAACTGATGGAAAAACCAAGGCCCAGAGAACTTATTAAACAGCTTGCCTAAGGCCAAAGACCTGGTCATGACAGCTATAAGTCAAATTAGGAGGATTCTGACATTTTCTAGTATACCAGTTAGAAAATAAGAAGAAAGATGTCACTAAGCACTGAAAAAGGCTTTTTTTCTGAACCATAGTCTCAATCGAGTATCAAAAGCTAAAAAGAAAATCAACTTCCTTTTGACTGTCACTACTTTGATCCCTGTTGATACTGTCTACAGAGTCTAGGAGAGAGTCTGCGGAGGGAACAGAGTCCTCAAGGAACCCAAGCCATGATTAATTCCACATCCAACTTGGGAAATCAGTCTACTCAAATGTGGACCAAGAGGCCTTGGATGGAATCAAAACCATCCTCTTGACTGACCAAAAAGAGATCAGCAGCCCTAAGATCTTCCAGAAGGAAAATGAACTAAGGTGGTGTTAGGCTTCTTCGGCTCACAGGAGCCCTGCACTTGAGGCCGGATGGTGCCAGTCAGGTCCCTGGAGCAAGGAAGGAAAGTGGCTGACTAAGGCGGAAGCCATACATGAAGACAAAGTACTTTGGTTATTGTTATAATGGCAGAGAACAGCTGGCTACCCATATTATAAAGGCCTAGCAGCCTTTATGACATTTTCTTTCTTCTTTTAAAGACTACATCACAAGGCAGTATAAGATTATGTGCCATATTTATTCAGCTAAACTCTAAATCCCATATAGTTTTTTTTGGTAGAGCTTACAACACCTGAATTAGAAACCTGTTCTCTGGTACTCGGTAAATGTAAAGACATGTTAAAAAAAATGGATTTGAACGATTAGAGATTTACAGCAAGACAACAAAACAAAATGAATGCTACTGTATGAAGTGAAAATGCCAAGTCAAGATGACAATTCAAAACAAACAGAACTAGAAATTGGACGTTGAAAAACAATCATACTAAAAAAAGTTAAGATGTTCTTGCTTAAAGATCGTATACCCTTTTCCAACCTTTTAATTTTACAACTGGGGCACCTAGTAATTGGTGGGAAAGTGAGGATAAAAACACATTTCAAAATTGCTAGGCCTGATGATTTTTCATGTATAACATGTTGCATGCAGATGTAAATATATAACTTGTCTGTGAACAAGAACAGGGGGCAGCCTACTTCATTTCTACTTCCCTGAAGAAAACAGAAAGGAAGGAAATGAGAAGTGTGATCCCATGAACCCCACCACAGTTCTGTCCCATGACTTCCCATTTTAAAGGCACACAGTAATATATGCAGCCAAAGCAATGAATGCCTGGACTTGGAGTTGGCGATAAAATAATTTTTAAGTGTGCCCCCTTAAAACTGCCGCTGTGTTTACTGTTAAAAGATGCATTTCCTTTTCATCTCTCATTATATAGCTATAGTTTTGAAAACATATTACTCCTCTAAAATATACATTAATTGTTTTCTTTAACGTGCACATATGAAACAAACAGTAAAAAGAGACTCTAAATTACTATGTCATATCAATGTCCTGTCTGGTTATAAACAAAATGTAGGTATTCCCACAGTGCAAAATTAACAGAAGAAAAATCTGTTAATAGAAGCATAACAGTGGACTCATGTTCCATGTCACTCTAATTATGGGACAAATATTATTTTCTAATGTAACTGTCTACTTTCATAATGAGTTTTATTCCTCTATTAGTATTCATGATGAAGTTAAATGAGATTCAATGACCCTAATTGTTAAGAGATTAGAGTCTAGAATTGAAATGACTGCTATGTATTAGAATCCTAATCAAAATTTAGATTAAGATGTTGCTTCTTGCTGTTAAAAGGCAAATTTTAAAATAATTTTCAAACAGGAATCTCAGCATCTTTTCATATCTTCTGTATTGTAATAAATTCTCATAAAGCATCTAGTACTGTGCCTCGCAAAGACTAACCCCCTAAAAATAAACAATAGGTAATAATTATTACTAACTAGGTCATAGCAAGCATTTCCTGGAAATAAATGAACTGCTGAAAATAGGAAAGCAGATACTTTTTGCCTGTGAGGAAAAACTTCGGGAGGAGTTCACCTATTTGTTGGTAAGGAATGTAAACAATCAGACCAAAGGCTTTGGGAAGAAAACACATATACTGGGTTACATAAAAATATTATTAAAATGAGTTTCATCTGTTTATTTTGATTTTTATTAATGTGGCAACTAGATAATTTTAAATTACATATATAATAAGTTGCATTATATTTCTATTGGACAGTACTGGTCTAAACAATTAGTTGGTAATACAGAATAACTGCATAAACCTCCAAATGCCTCCAGGACAACTTTTCTGATGAAATATAAGGAAGTAATCTCTTTGCAAGAAAGTAAAGAACAAACATATGCAAAATTTTAAACGTGGGAATTAGAAAAGTACATGAAACACCCAAAATTTATTCCAAAAGCATTCTTCTACATTTTTCTGGCAGAAGGATGGGCAAACTTTTTCTGAAAAAGACTAGAGAACAAATGTTTTTGCCTTTGTGGGTCAGAGGGTCTCTGTCACAACTATTCAACTGCAACTACCAGTGCAAAAGCCTGCCATAAACAATATGTAAACAGACAGGCCTGGCTGTATTCCAATAAAGCTTTATTAAAACAGGCCTACTGAATTTGTCTCACAGCCTATAGTTTGTCAACTCCTGTTACAGAGCAAAACGCCAGGAATTTAAATTTCAAAATCTCAGAAAACATGATTTTTAAACTGACCACATTTACCTTAAACAATAAATTAAAGAATAAGAAAGGTCCAAGATGGAAATTACTAAATGAGATAAATGACAAGAAAAACAAACAAACAAAAAAACCCTGTTGTCTCTGGAAACATTTCTTAAAAAGTCATGAAAGAATCACCAACTTACATTTAATTCTATTATCCACAGTAATGTTACAAATAAGAGGTCAAAGGTGACAAACAAACAGAAAGTCCTCCTGACATCAGATATGCCTTTCTTTTCCCTTCCTTCATAGGACTCAATTCTGGCCATGAGTTGTGTGGGGTTGATGGAATGGATGTCTCGCAGAGAAGCATGGGAGCTCTGGCTCCCAGTGAGAGCATTCTCCATGTTTTCTGGCAGGTGGTTCATCCTGGAGGAGGGTTACAGGAGCCTTCTTCCAACCTCACCATCCCTAAAGAGAGGACACCTTTGAGAAATAAAAGAGAGACACCAAGTTAAATCTGAGCTGATCAAATACAACTGTGCTACCCTCTCCACAGTGGAACAATTTCTCTAACTGAACAACAGAGTACCTTGACTGATTTATGTTTTCATGAAGACATAAAGAGAAAGAGAAATGAGAAGTAACACTTAATGTTTTAGAGTAATACTCCTACAAAATAGCTGATTTAGCAAAGAATGGCAACAGAGAAGAAGCAAACTGACTATAGGAAAGGGTGAAAACAGCATGTTAACTGCAACTGAAAGGTGTTCCTGATGACCTGGGGTAAGCCACTTGGTGAATGAATCATGCCCATTATCTTGCTGTGCCAGGGAGAAAACCTCCACAGTCCTGTACGTATAATTATGCATGGGCTAGAAAATCATTTACTGAATGCTTTCCTGGAGCATGTAAGCAGAACGTGTAAATTAGCTATAAAAAGCTTATTTCCAAGCCTGGGTAATATAGCAAGATCCTGTCCATATAAAAAAGAAAAAACAAAAATTAGCAGCACATGGCAGCACATGCCTATAGTCCTAACCACTCAGGAGTGGGGTAGGAGTTCCGCTTGAGCCCAGGAGTTGAGGTTATGGTGAGCTATGATCATACTGGACTCCAGCCTGGGTAACAGAGTAAGACACTGCCTCAAACAAAAAACAAAAACAAAACAAAAATCACACAAAAATCCTTACTTCCTAAGGAGGAACTTCTTTCCATCAGAAGTACCTAATAAACTAAAGTTAGCATTTCCCCATCCTCTTAATGAACAAGCATGTTTCTACGCCTCTTCTTGGAAAAGAAGTGCACACACTCCAAAAAGTTTAGCACCATGCAAGCCACCTGAACAATAATCGCAGAAGGTATAGTCCTATACAGAGATGCAGACCCCTCAACACCAGAGGGTGCTTTTATAATAAAAATAAAAGATGAGTAATTGA
Organism: Cebus imitator; assembly: GCF_001604975.1. Taxonomy (NCBI): domain Eukaryota; kingdom Metazoa; phylum Chordata; class Mammalia; order Primates; family Cebidae; genus Cebus; species Cebus imitator. Next base: position 625,797 of record NW_016108064.1, on the reverse strand, counting down.
AATATGGTAATCTGATCTGCTTATGGACGGGACGAAGACATCAAAAAAAAGTGTGGTGGTCAAACAGCCTAGTTTCCTTTTCTGTAGGACCTCTCCCTGTGGGATTATATACAAGAGCGAGAAGCACTGCACTAGCTTCTTCATGAGGCTTGAAGCGACACAGCAAGTTAAGGGCAGACAGGCACATTCAGCTAGGTGATGCATTTTGAGATGGGTGAAATGGAGAAATCATGCCTCAGAGCAGTCTGGGGTGGAGAGCGTGGGGGGCAACAGGGGGAGGACTACATCTACCCAGCTGCTTCTTGTTGCCTATTGCCACCTGTCAAAATCCTCCTAACAGTGGGTTAACTCTACTACATTTCTAGTTACTTCATCTGGCCAAGGTAGCCTTTCTTAAAGCCAGATTACACATTCCTGGATATGGCATTTCATTCGAATCGTGATGGATGACACAAAAACTGGGTGTGGGACTGGCTAGCCTAGGTGCTGGAACCCTACAGACTGGAGTAAAGCTGCCTGCCCAGGAAAGCCAGAGGCTGCAGGTTCTTGAGGCAACACCAAGAGAGCTGACAAAGTGCAGAAAAGGTGTCATGGAATTTTCATATGCATATGCAATAAAGTTATGAATTTTTGGTATGCATATGCACCAATATCATATGTGGATCTTGGTTAATGCCGAATACCTGAGCCATGTGATTCTGGCACTCATTGAGAGAGAATGAGCACTTCCTTTTAATGAGTAAAGAGAAGGATCATTCCTTAAAGCCACTTTCTACTGTCTGGTTATTGGATTTCATCCTAATCATATCCTTCAGAAAGCTGAAGTATGGTATGAGTTCCCTCAGAGAGGGTTTTCTGAATGCTCCCCATATGCCAACCTCCAGGAAGTGTCAGATGCATTTCCCCCAAGCTCCCCTAAGACCGTGGATGTGCCATTTATGGCACTGCTTCCCACACTGGGCCTTAATTATCCACTTCGCTGCCTCTCCCACTAACTAGTATATTCCTTAAAGGCCCTGAATTTGACCATAGCACATGACAGACAGCAGGAACAGAACAAATATCAACTGTGCAAATTCTATGTAGCATCTAGCACAGATACCAGCAGAGAGTAGGCTCTTAGCAATCTCTGTTGAATTCAGGAGATTACAACTCTTTGTTTTTGATTCTGAAAAAGAGCTTGCGTATTTTTCCAGATGTCATTTCAGATGTATGAAATATTCAGTCTGGGGTACTGAGATCCTCTCTGGGGTTGGCTTAAGGAAAGCCATACCTTTCTAAAGAGGGTGCTAAGTATTGATTAGCTGTATACACAGGAATCTAAATCTGCAATTCAGGGTTTATCCCAACTGTGTGGAAAGTATGGGAGTGAAGAATTAGAACATAAATGAAAACATTTGTGTGAGAAGATGAGAATCCCCTTTGGTTGTTTTTTGAAAAAGAAGCTGATATCTTGTTTTATAGCAATGTGTAACCATCCTCCTCTACACTACAGTATCAGTCAGCTACTTCTATTTATGCTATATTAACAAACCACTAAAAAAAATCAATGGCTTAAAGTAACCTGCATTTATTCTAAAGCTCACAGGTCTGTAGGCTGCCTGCATTTCACCTGATTTTCACTCTGTACCCATGATGGGTACAGAGCCGGACCAAAACATCAGCTCCAACTGCTTCTACACAGAAATGACACTACCCAGATGGTGGACAGCAGCTGCTTTGGGGCCGGAGCTATCAATGGCTTGCATTTTACAGCAGCCCCACAATCTCTCAGCCTTCCCAGCAGGAGAAGAGAGGGACTGTGCACCTCCTGCTGACAGCCAAGCCAAGTCTCTCAACCCAACCACCCAGCCCTCTCAGCACTAATAATGGCAGCAGCCAGGACATTGTACGTTTTCCTCCAAGAAAATGTTGGAATAACAGACATTAAAAATATTTAATTTAGACAGGCCTTAGTCATCATCTTAGCTAAAGGTCTGGAGATGATTTGGCTTAGAGACATGTTTTGCTTGGTTTTGTACAGTGTTTCTTAAGATACTGACTTAATTGCTAACGTTTTAATTAATTACCTTTTTCCCAGACTTCCAGCTTCTCTTGAGAAGTCAAAAGGTATAGAACCACCAGGCCTACATTCTCTCACCATTATAATAAAGCCAAGCTGCTGACCACTTTGAGTGGGGTATGCACTCTAGGCCTCAATCTTTGGCTGGCCTGGAGGCATTTGAGTTTGCCAGCCTGATCTTTCTCTTTTTACAGGCAAAACCAGTGGAGCCTACATGGCTCCATTTAAGAGATATTTCAAGACGGCGTATAGTTGGGATTAAAACTTGGCTCTTTCCCCTCCATTGCCCTGCCTCACCCCAGGTTCATAGAAGGAAGCAGGAGACACATCAGGTGTTCACTTGGTGCGCAAAACACAGTCGTGGGATTTGAGAGTCCCGAAGGACAGGCTGCCATGGGTGTGCCCACTGTATCCTGGGACTGGGTGCCCCTGGAAGCAGGAGGCAGCCTGAGCTGGCTGTCTTGCAAGGCCCCCACACTGTTAAGAGACCTGGCTAATGACATATAAGTCCTGTTTAGAGCCCACACCTTCCGAGATGAAGCACCTAGAAGTGGGGAATGGGAACAATGAGGGAAAACCTGACGTTTATAAACTTACCTTGCCAGTATGAGAAAGAGGCCTGAAAAAACACAGATGCTTTAAAAATAAGCATGCATAGAGAAGAGAGGGATGTGGGGAGGAAGCTAATCCAGAGCACTAAAAACACAGCAAGACAGAGTCACCTTCATTTTCTAAAGGCCCCATGTGACATGAGGAACATTATGCCATGCTATGAAGACCTGGAAAACTGACATGTCAAATTTAACCAGTAATCCAAAGTTTCATAAAATAAAAAGTTCTGCTTAATGTTTGACTATATGAGGCTGTCTACATTTTGAAAACACCTCAAAGGTGGTTTGTAAATAAGATATTCTTAAAAAAAGAAAAAAGTAGCTGGCACAGTGAATCACAAATGTAATCCTGGTACTTTGGGAGGCCAAGTAGTTTGAGAGCAGACTGGGCAACAGAGTGAGTCCTCATCTCTACAAATATTTAAAAATTAGCTGGGCATGGCGGTGTAGTTTTGTAGTCTTAGCTACTCAGGATTCTGAGGCGGGAGGATCACCTGAGCCCAGGAGTTCCAGCCTGCAGTGAGCTATGATCATGCCTCTACACTCTAGCCTGGGAGACAGAACAAGGCATTGTCTCAAAAAAAAAAAAAAAAAAAAAAAAAAAAAAAAAAAAAAAATATAAAAAAAAAAAAAAAAAAAAAAAAGAAAAAAGAAAAAAAGAAGAAAATTAAAAAAGAAAATGTAATGCCATTTCACAGGATCCAAAATTCATGGGGAAAGGACTGGCATTGGGCAAGGTTAGGGAGCTAATGCATGTGTGTGACGTTCCAGCCTCCTGAGTCTGAGAACCTTCACCAAGAAGCTCTACAGGAAGTTTCATAAAGCCAAAAGCAAACAAATCTTTCTTTGGCAAACTGCCCATTACAATTATGTTGACATTTCAAAGCAGCCTTGTTTTCCTGTATGCCATACATGCTCCATGTTAAATACAATGTCTAGAGAAAAACAGGTGTTTAAAAAGTCAATATTATAGTCCCAATTTTAGAAATAGTTTTTCTAAAAATTTTGTTGCATAGATTACACCCAAATTAATAGCTGAGGCAACAGAGAGCTACTATATAGAAAAATATGGGTAAAAACCAGTCATCTCAAAATAATATGGGAAAAATTCTATAAGGCATTTAAATAAACTCACCCAGCCAATTATTTGGTATTACTTCAAATTAAAAAATATTCCGGAGTCAAAGAATCCAATTTTGTCAGCAAACTCCTAATGTGCCAAGTGAAAATGAGTGAAATGCTTAAAAAAAGAAATTTTAAAAAGGGGTTTATGTATAAAACGCTACAAAGCATTTCACAGATATATATCTTCAGGTCTACAATGGGGAATAATTTTGAAACAAAGTAAGAGTGAGAGTTACACTATTAAATCAACACATAATGAATCAGAGTAGATGTGCTATGTCCTTAAAGGAACAAAACAGCTCACAAACCAAGCAATAAGAACAAGCTGACAGGCACATGCTCAGGTCTAAAGAGAAGAGGAAATGTGCCCATCAGAAAGAGGATGGGTCAGCCAGGAAAACACTGGAAAAGGAGTGTCATAATCCAATGTGACACTCCTGTAAGTATCTCCCATCCACTGGCCAAGTAATTCCTGTAATTAATTGACAACAATTTAATAATCCTCTGCATACCTCCCACATCCTTTTTCTAATTCCATGTTTCTGATTACAGTGGCACAGTGAATAACAAATGTAATCCTGGTTCTGGATTACAATGTAATATTTTATGTAAGGAAACAACTGGCTGGTCAGGTTGAAGCAAACGTTTAGTCTACATAGCAGTTAAGGTGTTCACTGCAGACACTGAGATATGTGCCTACTCATGCAAGGCAAAGCCACTTGCAACTAGGCTACTCAAGCTGCTGACTAATCAGGTTTCTCTGTCAATAAAAAGGAGGTCTCGGTTCAAACACTAATAAGGTCACAAATGTGATGAGATGACACTGAGTAAGTTTTTTGGGAGATGTGGTCTAGATGTGTTTCTAATGACCTACATTGGCATCATCAGTTACAAACTGCTCTTTGGGAACTTCTAAATATATTATTCAGACACAATCCAAGTGATGGATAGCTATCACAAAATATTGGCACATTCTGTATATGGTAAGCAAGTGGTAATTCCAACTAAGAATTATAGAAAGGTTGTATCATCACTCAGATATTCTTCTTGTACCTCTTTATAAACTTATAGGTAATTATCAATAATTTTCCTTAACTGGAATTATCAAGTGGATTACAGTTAGCAAGCTCAAAACAAAGCTAGAATCACTGAATCTACAATACAATAATACTAACACATTTGTTTATTCTGACTTGCAAGTATTTGGGTATGATTACTAATTCATACCCAATAAAAGTCAGAGGAGGTTCATAGCTCACCCAAAGATTTTTAGAAGTCTGCAATAACTCAAGGTGTATAATTAAGCTCTGAAAATGCTGACATATATTCTTTCAACTCAGCAAATACAGCTAATACTTGGATTTTTAAAAATTAAGAAGTTTGGGTGGGCGCAGTAGCTCACGCCTGTAATCCCAACATTTTGGGAGGCCAAGGTGGTTGGATCACATGAGGTCTGGAGTTCAAGACCAGCCTGTCCAACATGGTAAAACCCCATCTCTACTAAAAATATAAAAATTAGCCAGTCGTGGTGATGTGCACCTATAGTCCCAGCTACTTAGGAGGCTGAGGCAGGAGAATCACTTGAACCCGAGAGGCAGGGGTTGCAGTGAGCTGAGATTGTATCACTTTACTCCAGCCTGGTCGACAGAGTGAGACTCAGTCCAAATATATATATATATATGTCTCTCTTTCTCTCTCTATATATATGTCTGTCTCTCTATCTATCTATCTCTACATGTGTCTATATATGTCTATGTATATGTCTATATATAGACACACAAATATATAAAATCAGGTTTAATATTCACCCCTCAGTATCAATGTACATGTTAACAGAAAGAACAGAGATACTAAATGTTTTACAAATAAAAAAAGGCAAATGCTATGTAAATGGAAGATACAATCACAATGAAAGGTTTTGACATTTATTTTTTAGCCTATTTGATATTTTGATAATATGAATACAGATTATTTGAATACTATAATTATTTTTTAAAAGAGATAATTATTTTTACCTCTACAGTCACAGACTATATGCTATTTTGAGAGGATAAGCCATATTTACAAAATTGATCACAAAACTAGACTACCAAAAACACGTAATAAATCTTGCAATAAGGAACTCTACAGAGAACTAGAAGTGCATAAAATAAAATTTCATAACATAGTAATACTTTCTAAAATAACACTGGGCTAAAAATATTTAAAGAGTAAAACAAACTATTGAAAATGACAATAAGAACAGTGAAAAGCTGTAAACTTGAGTTTACTATCAAATTCACTACCTTAAAGTACTTTAATTACTTTTAAAATAAAGAATAAAATTAAATAATTAGGCACTTAAATAAAGTTAGGAAGCTGCAACTATTCTATATGGAAAAGGACAGTAAAGAAAAAAGAAAAATAATGAATACAATTAGTAAATTCAAAAGGAGAAAGATGAGAACTGTTGTAAGCTGGGGAGTGGGAAGAATGTGATTCTTTACAACAAAAACTCTACTTTTGTACTTGATGAACACTTCATAAACAAATTAAAAATATATAGATAAACCCAATAATCAGTCCTTTTAAAGGGTAAATATAAAGTAATATAAGGGGAGTACTAACAAAGGAATACAAGTACCACTACAGAAGAAGTCACTTTCAAAGTATAAGTAATATTTTAATTCCATTTGAAAACCATAACTAAAGTCAATACTCTGGAAATATATAAATTACAGTAAGAAGAAGCAAATGACCTGAAGAGAATAAACCATCCCAAAAAAATAATATTGAAAAAAGTGAAAAAGAATTATTTAGCAAAGGGACTGGAGTCAGACAGTTTTATAGGCATTTCAATATTTGAAATAAAAGACAAAATCCTACATATTTATTAAGAACATTAAAAAACGCTATCCTATTATTAAATAAAGCTAGGATAATACTGACATCTGAACAAGAACATATAATAACACAAGAATATAAAAGATTGCAACATACAACACAACAAAAGTATAAACTAAACCGGCATATTAATATAACATAATTATACATTACATAACACTGTATATCACATATTAACATAATAACAAAATGAAAAGAGCTTCCTTACACTAAGACTTACTGTGTCAGGCACAATGCTGAGTACTTAAGATACATTATGCCATTTAAACCTCAGAACAGCTCCCACAAGTAGGACAAAGATACCAGAGCTTATTCCTAAAACCTTACATAATTCACAATGCACGTAGATAAAAAGTAAACCTAGTAAGAGGACAGGCATTTCTGTTTACTCATTAAAATGCTTCACTGCATTTCAAAAGCATGCACAAACACAACTTACAATTCATTTGGGCCAAAAGCTTTAAAACTGTGTTCATTTCGACTGGTTTTTAATTGGAGGCGGGGGGGGGGGAATGTGAATAATTTCAAACTTTGTAGGACAACTCTTAATTTCTAAACATATATCTGTTTCACTCCCTTAAAATGTGGCTCTCCACATCTCTTATTCTGAAAGAGACATAAAAAAAACACACAGACATAGAGAAGGATTTTGGAAAAAGCCACAGAGAAACACATCCCTGACATAAGAAAAACAGCATTGTAGGCTGAAATAAAATTGGAAACTGACAACTGGCCTCAGGTGACAAGGAGGAACAAACAAAGGAAGAGTGTGTGCCCAATCTTCAGGGACTATATGTGTGGAAATAGAGGGCAGATTTTTATTTATCAGTGGAAGCCAGAAGTCTGAATTGTAATAGAAAATTTTCCCAATATTAAGCATTAGTTCAATTTTTAAAAAAAGCACCTAGTCAACAGTTAGCAGATTTCTTAGATAAGCAAATTAAATTTATGAGATCATTTATTAAATGGTTTCTTGGGACCTTCATTCAGGTAGACCTCAAACTCTTTAATCTTGCCTAATCTAACACTGGCCTACTTCTCCACAGCCACTTCATCATGCTAAAAAATCACAAGCAGTTCTCTAAAGACATCACGTTCTCACAAACCTCTGCTTGCATTTTTCTCTCCAGCAGCACCTCAAGTGCCACTCTTCTTATCTCTAAGGTTCTGACTCATTTGATAAGCCTTAATTCAAAGGCCATGTTCTCAGGGAAACTTTTGTTTCCTCTTACTCTTCTAAACCTCTCTGCTCCTACCAGAGAAGAGTGTATACAGACCTCTATAATTACATCTATCATGCCACATCAAGATTACTTTTTCGGTCTCATTTAAAAAAGCAAGCAAGCAAGCAAGCAAACAACAGCAACAACAACACTTTGTTAACAAGAGCTCACTTTTATGATTTTGTGATTCACATATTTACCAGTTTCTTCAATCTGGGAGAGTGAGAGAAAAAACTAGACACAGAAAGAGAGAGAGAAAGAAAAAAAGGCAGGGCAGCCAATTAAAATAGCATCAAAAGCAAAACACTAAAAAATAAATTTAATAAAATATAAAGATTAATAAAGTAATATCCCCAAACTGAAAGCTACATAATATTGCTGAGAGAAATGGAAGAAGCTGAAAATAAATTGTGAGCTATACCATGTTCATGGATTGGAAGAATTCATACTGTTAAAATATCAATTCTCCCCACACTGATCTACAGATTCAACTCAATCCCAATCATAATCTCACCATACTTTTTTTTTTTTAAATAGAAATGGACAAGCTAATTCTAAAATGTATACAAAATGCAAAGAAATGAGCTGTTCAAAGCAATCTGGGAGAAGAACAAAAATAGAAGACACATTATCTAGCTTAAAAACTTTCCACAAAGCTTCAGAATTCAAAAAAGTATGGTACCAGCATAAGAATAAACAAATAGGTCAATAGAACATAGAGAGTACAGAAACAGACCCACATGTATATGATCATTTCAGTTTTGACAAAAATGTAAAGGCAATTCAATGGTGAAAATAGTCTGTTTTCTGCAAACAGTGCTTGAATAACCAGATGTCAAAACTGAAAAAACCTTCAAACCCTAACTCACACCACGTAAAAAATAATTTAGATGATTTACAGACCTAAACATAAAAATTAAAAATATAAAGCTTTTAGATGAATGTGCAGGACAATATTTTTGCAATCCTTTTTGCAAAGCTTTCTTAGAGAAGACACAAAAAGCTATAATCATTAAAAAAATTATGTAGGCTGTAATGAAGGGGTTCCCCCTGGTCTGCTTGGGACAACTTAAACACAAAAATGAATAATGACAGTAATGTTGGAATTTACTTGGACAAATTAAAAAATTCCATGAATCCATGATAATATTATACTAAAAGACAGATGGGGTGGGAATAATTCTTCTATACAGAAAAAAGTCAGATAAAAATGTAAAAGGAATAATAAAATTAGAAAAATCAATGGTTTGCAACTCCCAATGTAGTAACAGATTCAGGCAAGGATCATTTATGGATGCTAGCAATTATTAAAATGTTGTTGGGGAATACAGTATTATAATTTCAAAGCAGCATCTCTCAGATTATTTAATAATTTCATTGGGGATGCAGATGATATGCTTTAACAATGGAGAGATCTGGTAGTCACCACCTAAACCAAGTATGCAAACGGCATCACCATACTGGAGCAAGCTGGCATTACCTGCCTTCTGATGTGCTGCAATAAGAACTACATAACATCAATTATGATCAATCCTTGCCAAAAGTGTTTTACTTGAATTTAGTCATTAAAAATAATCGAGAAAGAAAAAACAGTATATGGGACATTTTACAACTCAACTGGACTCTAACCTGGACTCTTTAGAGAAGCCAATGTGGTGAAAAACAAAAATAAAAAGGATAGTGGTATGAACACTCTTCAACTAGAAAAGAGCATAAAGAGACACAAGCATCAAACGCAATACACAAGCCTAGACTGAATCTTGAATTAAAAAACAAACACCACAAAAGACAATTGGAGAACTGATTACAGTTTAGTATCCTAGTTATGTAGGAGAATTCCCTTATTCTTAGGAGATGCATGCAGAAGTATTAAAGGATAAGTGTCATCATGTATGCAACTTATTTCTGATTCATTTGGAAAAGCATAAGGGCATAAGGTTGTTCTGGGATGGCACTTCTGTATCTGTACCTGTCTATATATAGTATATACATATATACACACAGTATAAGTACATTTAAACACACATTGCATACAGTATACATACGCCTATGTGCCGTAGTCCCTCTCTCCAACCTTATCTGCAGTTTCACTTTCCAGTTTCAGTTACCTGTGGTCAACTGCTTGAACTAAAAAAAACTACATAGAAAATTCCAGAAATAAATGTTCATCAGTTTTTAACTGTGTGTCATTATGAGTGGCGTGATGAAATCTCCCACTATCTCACTCCATCCCACCCAGAACATGAATCATCCCTTTGTCTAGAATGCCATACTGCATATACTATCTAGCCATTATTGCATAAGTAAAACCAAAATGTTTATAGAGATTTGGTACTATCCGTTGTTTCAGGAAACCCCTGGGGGGGCTTGGTATGTACTGTCCATGGATAAGAGGGAATTACTGTATAGCAAAGAAAGCAAAGGCAAATTTTCAAGGCAAAGAAAATCATTAGACCAACTTTGCTATAAGTATGTGCTATACTTGAAGGCAAAGAAAAAGCAAATATCCTCAAAAGCCTCTTAAATCATGCTATAAAACAGAACACATATGGATTCTGTAAACATACCTTTGTATAATAATGCTTATGTACACAACATTTTGAGATGTACTAATAGACTTACAGGAAAACCCATATAAGAATTCCGGATATCCAATCATTCTACCCTTAATACAACTATCAAATAACCTAAACACAAATGGAGATAGTTAAAGCCTTCTAAAGTGTGTGTGACTAAACATAGAAGTCATTCTATTTGCATTATGAGCCAATGTCACTTATATAACTGAAAATGGTCTTTTATTATTGCATATAAGACATATGTCAAATAGTGGAGTCACATCATGCAATGGTTTGTGGTCTAAAGTTTCCTCAGGTCTTTAGTAAAAACACATATAGCATATATACCACAAGCTTTTACAAGCCAGGTTGCTCCTTCACTTGTTCCCTGCACTAGAACTCAGGGACCCCTGGGGAAAGACAGATCGTTTACAAACTACCACAGACCAAGGCTCAGATACACCATGTGTTATTTAATTCACATGGCTGACTTACTACTCTTGGTCCCACATTTCAGCTGCACTTCCTTCTGCTCCTCCCTTTACTTTTCTTTAAGAATTTCAACAGCCCAACTCTATGCTAACATCTTTATATATTATTTCCATGGTGTTATTCGTAATCTTTATCTTCTAGGTCTATTTTACAGTGATACTCACATTCATTCGGGATGTAATTAATGATTTCATTCCATCTTAATAAATCTGTCACTCTTCAATGCTTTGTGTTCTGCCCTTTTCCCAAACATACATATCCAAGGCTGCCTGTTAAAAAGTTTGGTCTTTGTTTTGTAGTCTTGTTTCATTCAATGATTTCTGTTACCACCAGCAGAAAAAAGTAATTGTGTGCATATAACAGAACTTAACCTTTCAATAATATGCTTTAAGACTCAGATTTATTTAGAAATTAACATCAGTGACTTAGAAAAATTAAAGGGAAAAAATACATACCATGGTCCTTTTAAGTCACTCCTCTGGCAGACATGAATTTATCTGCTGAACTCCAACTGTTTTTTTAAAGCAATATAATTTCTAGGTGATCTATATCCTACAGGAATATTAAAAATATTACTAAACTTTCATTTGACATACAATTCAGAGAGAAATATTAAGATTTAAAGATGGCTGGGCAAATGCATATCAATGTTTTCATAATTTATGAGACAAGCCTAAAATGTATATTGAGAAGCTGAATCTGGATGTGATCTACATGGTTTAAGAATTGCACTTGACGCCGTTCGAAAATTCAAAGTTTTCCAAGAATATACCACATCTGCTTCATTCACTCCACAAATATGTTTGAGTACTAAAATTGTGTCAGACCAGCCAGGCGCAGTGACTCAAGCCTGTAATCCCAGCACTTTGGGAGGCCGAGGCGGGTGGATCACGAGGTCAAGAGATAGAGACCATCCTGGTCAACATGGTGAAACTTCGTCTCTACTAAAAATACAAAAAATTAGCTGGGCATGGTGGTGTGTGCCTGTAATCCCAGCTACTCAGGAGGCTGAAGCAGGAGAATTGCCTGAACCCAGGAGGCGGAGGTTGCGGTGAGTCGAGATCGCGCCATTGCACTCCAGCCTGGGTAACATGAGCGAAACTCCGTCTAAAAAAAAAAAAAAAAAAAAAATTGTGTCAGGTCCTCTTCTGAGCGCTTCCATGGTGATTAACAAAACAACAACAACAAAAATCTATCCTCACAGAGTTTACCTTCTACAGGAAGGGGACAGAAGACAAAGTAGGGCTGGAAACATTGTCATTTTAAGCTGAGAGGTCAAGATGATTTTATTGAGCAGGTGGCATCTGAGCAATTACTAGCAGGAGAAAAGGGATAAATGCCAAGTGGATACAAGGAGAAAGGGCACTGCAGGCAGAGGGAACAACAGGGGCAAAAGTTCAGAGGAGGGGTGGAGCTGGTCACAGATGAGTGCAGCCAGAAGGCCAGCCAGGCTGGAGCTAAGTGAGAAAGGGGAAAAGCATCAGATGATGACAGATCAGTTAACAAAGGGATGAGCCTTGTGTACGGGCCACTGAAAAGATTTACTGTGAATGAGATGGGAAGACATTGGAAGATTTTCAGTAAAAGAGAAAAATAATGTAGCTTAAGGTTTAAGAGGCTCTCTCGTTGCTCTGCTGAAAGAAGCATGCAAGTGTGGAAACCAGTTAGGAGATCATAGCAATAATTCAGGACAGAGATGATGTACTGAGTCTACAGAATAGGGTGAGGGCAGTGGAGGAGATGAAAATAGGTTGGTTCTAAATAAAGAGCCCAAAGCATGTGGTGACAGATTAGCCACGGAGTATGGGAGAAAATGACTAGAACAGAACTGCAAGATTCATAGCTTGTAGTGGTGGAGATGCTATTTAGTAAAAGGGGGAAGCTAGAGAAGGGGCAGTTTTCAGCAAGAATATCAGTTCAGTTTGGACATAAAGTATGAGATGCTTATTAATATCCAAGTCAAGAAAAAGTAAGCAGCTGGATATGAATCTGGAACCCAGGAGAGCATAGAGATGAAATTTTAAAACATAAGACATGCAGAAATAAGAATATTCTTCTATGCCACAAAAACATGAAAAAAAAAACCTCATAAATTGTATCTATTTGTAGAACAAAAAATAATTATACAGTGGCCCCTACATAAGTCCACTAACAGTTTCCATTTTGGTAAACCGTAGGTGTTGAACACCGAAAAAAATTTAACACCACACAGGCATTTAAAAGGATTCAAAGGTAACAGAATAGCTCTCATGCTCTCAGCAGAACCTACATCTAGTCAAGAGGGAAGATATATAAATAATGCAAGGGAATGACTGAAGAGACAGAAAAAATCAAGTATATATTATCGACCATAACCACACTATTAGGGCTGTTGCTTGGTCTAGGGAAAGAAGAGCAAGCCAGAAACAGGACAGGCATTTGACAATATATGTAAGTTGTTCCACAGACTATAGGCTGGTAAAATGGGAGGAAGCCACACAGCCATTCAGCAATGTTGGGTGGTACGAAACACTTGTTAGCTCATCAACCCTGCAGGGGTCAACAACTTGGTAGTCAGTTATTTCACTAGCATGGGCTGAGTCAGACAGCTGGCTGGCATGATGGAGCTGGATCTCAACATTCATTCGATGCAAGTCTCACCTCAAGAGGGGCGCTGGGGATTAAGAATGTTTTTCATTTGTTTCTCTCTTTTTTTTTTTAGAAGCTACTGTCAGGTAGCCCAAAGTAACTGAAACAACAGGGTCTCTATAGCTACCTTCCTCCAGCTTCTATTGTCTCTTTTCAAGCTTTCATTCTCTGCCTTGCGGATTTCTCCTGGTGTTCAAATTGATTTTGCAGCTATTTCCCCCTCTTTTCTCAGCTTCAGCTCTAATTCCTAAACTTAAATACAGCCATGTGTCACTTAATGACAGGGATACATTCTGAGAAATGCATCATTAGGTGACTTCCTCATGATGCAAACATAGTGTTAACTGACACAAACCTAGATGTCCACTACACACCTAGGCTATATGATGCGGCCTACTGCTTCTAGGCTACAAACCTGTATAGCATGTTATCGTGCTGAACACTGTGAGCAACTGTAACACAATGAGAAATATTTGCATATCTAAACATAGGAAAATACAGTAAAAATACAGTGTTATAATTTTATGGGACCACCATCATATATGCAGTCCACTGTTGACCTAAATGTCGTTATGCAGCACATGGCTGTATTTTCTCCACAGCTCACCTAGAAACTCCTTTGCCTTAATCTTCCAGGTCACAGAGCTATTTGTAACCCAATTTTTCCTTTAGGAGACAAATAAGGTCACATCCACAAGTACAAAATACTGCTGATTTTTTTGGTTGCTGTCTGTCATTTTCCAGAACTTTTCCATGGTCCTCCATAACAAAATCTACCTATAGCTTTCCTTAAAAAGTCACACAAATCACACTGCCATGTGTGTACCTATGTAACAATCTTGCATGTTCTTCACATGTACCCCAAAACCTAAAATACAATTTAAAAAAGTCACACAATACATCAGTTATAAAATACCTGATAGCTGGTGTGAAGTTACCACTATTTTTGCCAATTTTGACTCATTAGTTCTATCACCCATCAGTAGACCAGCACCCGAGGAGTCGTGTTGCTCCTCAGTGTACATACAAATATTCCTACAAATAGAGATGTATCACCAGCCTTGGCAATGAATGGGTCAAGAGTCATTACTATCTAGACAGGTGAAGGTCCCTCAAGTAAGGAACTTGAAATATTTCCAGTACATATGAGGACATTTCTGCATCACATGCCATTCCTTCAGTTTACTATAAGCAATTTTCAAACAAATGCTGTCAACTTTCAGCACAGAACTCGGGATCTTATTGATCTAGATCTGAAAGTCAATAGTATCCATGGCAGTGAGCTCACTGCTCTCCTAGGAATCATAGGCAAGTGGTTAAAGTATACTCTTCTTTTAGTAACTATCCTTCATCCCAGAGAATGTATTCATCACACATTCTTCAACGCCTCCCTAGACCTATCTTTCTATACAGAGAAAACAGAAGCTGAATTCCTAGGGCCCAGCTGGTACGTAGTCAGCAAAGCCAGCACAGCTATTCATAGACAAAGCTAGGTTTCTTTTCATTCAACAACATAAAACTCCTCAAGAATGTGGGAGATAAGTGTTCTTGAAAATGTCACTCCAGCTGACAGAGCCATCTTCTACTCACAGTCCCTTTGGTGGCTCTTGGTTGGTGGAAGTGGCACACTAACAGCAATGCTAGGGAAGATGTAACATCAACTGCCCCAGGAGACAGCTGAGACCAACTCCCTATGTCACAAAATAGAGCAGGTTAATGAAAGGCATGCCATTCACGTCTATGCCCAGGAGTACCTACCAACATGCAGAAGTTACATATGATATCTCCTATGATGTGATGTACAAGCATGGCACAGATGTCCAAAAAGAAATTATGAATCATACCACAGATGAAGGTTTATAGTCCAAAGCTCAGCGCATGTGACAGATAGGGAATGTCAATATCAAAATCTTGATGCCTAGGTTTTAAAGATCCCAGTATCATTTTTTTCTGAAAGACTTCTTAGGCAGTCGCAGAGAAAATCAGACCCTCAAGAAGATCAGCATCAGAAGTAACCTCCTGATCCCCTTTATCAGCCTAAATCATGCTTCAGAAAATAGCATCACACAAAGACCACTTATCACAAGATTCAATTCAACTACAGGCTAAAATACTCAGAAAGTAAATTGCACTTTACAGTCTAATAATGAGAACAAACTCAGAGCATGTTACAGAGGCAGAGAATACAATGGAAGTAGTAGGATCTCTAACTTCACATGGCTCTCAATAAAGGTTTGAAACTAGCACCACTCCTGAAAAAATTTGCTCTCAAGTGATTTAACAAAACAAATTTATAGGAACCATATATATATATTACATATCTATATATATATATGTATATATTATATATATTATAATATATATATAGTGCCTATAAATACTTTAAAATGTTTAAGGTAAGACTAACCAGTAATAATCAGTAAAATCATCTTTACAGTTTGCCTAAAGAAAATGTATTAAATTTGATTCCGCTGACTCCATCCTCCCAACAGTCAGAATGGAGACCAACTCTATCCCTTTACTATCTCTCATCACTTTCCCTCACTATTTCTCAATCATGTCTCACCCACATTACTCCAACAATTCAGTCTTACCCATCTCCAAAACATTCATCTCTCTACTCAAAATGCTATCTCCCTCACCCAGTGCTTGCCATTTTTAGTATCCTTGCATAGGACATGATAGGATTTGGTCCCCTCTGATTCTTATGTTGAAATGTAGTCCCCAGTGTTGGAGGTGGAGCCTGGTGGGAGGTGTTCGGATCATTTGGGTGGATCCCTCATGAATGGCTTAGCACCATCCCCTTGGTGATGAGTGAGCTCTCACTCTAAGTTCACGTGAGATCTGGTTGTTTAAAAATGTATGGCATCTCCCTCCCTCTCTCTTGCTCCCACTCTTCCCATGTGACATGCTGCTCCTGCTTTTCCTTCTGCCATGATTATAAGCCTCCTAAGGCCTCACCAAAAGCCAAGAAATGCTTCCTGTACAGCCTGCGGAACTGTGAGCCAATTAAACCTCTTTTGTTTATAAATTATCCAGCCTAAGATATCTATACCAAGTGACACAAATGGACTAACACAGGAAGTTTTACCATCCTGCCTTTGCCCCAGTTCTCCCTCTGCCTAGAATGCCTTTTCCTTGAACCACCAAACTATCATATTAACAGCAAGAATAAGCCTATTCATTTTCAAGGTACCTTAAGTATCACTTCCTCAATGAAACTTTCTCTGATCACCTATGTCTAATATATATTTCATATATCTTTCTTTAAGAGCCGTCTTTAAGTCTTTCTTTAAGAAGAGTCTTCTTCTCAGTACTATACTGAAAACTTCTGGAAAACATTCTATATTCTTATCACCCAAAGAAATGCTTGTCATGTGTCAGGCATTCAGTTAGTTTAAAAATTGCAACTATCACTGTATGAAAGTACAAAGTCTGAGTACTTGCTCACTAAAGTTAGACAAACTTACACATATGGTTGGAGTTAAAACATATTATAGTCTTCCCTTGGTATATGCAGGGAATTGGTTCTAGGACCACCTGCATACATGGGTTCCACTTCCTGTGAAAACTATTTTAGGTCAGGTCCCTGTTTTCTTAAAAAAATTCACATACAACAGGAACCGTACAGTTCAAACCTGTGTTATTCAAGGGTATATTAAATAGGCCAAGCCAAGAATATTTAACCTCCAGATAATTTCATTTACAATGAAATTCTGTCTGTGATTTTACAGATAGAAATCACTACACATGTAGGAACCCATCTAACCCAAACAAATTGACATATTTATTAAACATCTCCCATAAGTAAAACACTATGCTAAATGCTGTGGGGGAAATAAAATGGAAAAGACATGGTCCTGACCAACAATCTTACATAACTGAGTTCTAATTATTTATTACTCCCTTTATCAAGCTTGAACAACTTGAACAAGTTGATAAAGGAGGTAATACAGTTACATACATAGTTAAAATCAGAGTAAAAAATAATTCTAATACAAAGAAGACCAAACTTCAGGTTTGTATGACCAGAAACGCTTAATGAAAGGATGGCCTTAGAGAAAATGAGATTTTCAAAGAAATGAAAAGTCATGTTCCAAGGAAAAGGTAGACTGTATTAAAAATAGAAGCACAAGCAGGTCTGCGAATAGTGAATAGCTGGATAGCCTGGAGAGGCCCACATGAGGGTGCCACAGGAAGTGCAGCTGGAATGGAATGTGTGCACAGAGCACAGAGCGCCAGGAAGTCAGCATGGGAGCGTGTGCCTGCCTTTTACCCCAAGGCATCTGAGGAGGCCAGGGTCCTGTGGACCAGGAAAATGTTTCAAAGGCCAGCAAGGGTTCACTGCTTCTAAAAAGCTGGCAAAGAGCCTCGTTGTTGAAACACAGCAAACATGGACTCCTCTGATTACTGGCTGTCAACAAAGAGGTATGGTCATGGTTTCTCCAGGATACAGCCGGTCAACCCCAGAAATGATGTTTTCTCAGTGTCCTGTAAAATATCTATTTTAATACCTAGACAAGTGGAGGTCATGAAAGAAATAGTTATGAATAACGCTTTTCAAAATTAGGAAGAGTAAGTAACTTTCGACTGAGTCTGCGGAACATTCAAATTTCAGATTGGGTTGGATGGTCCCTTCTAGTCTGGAAGCCCCACCTAACCCACCCTCATTTCCACAGTCTTCAATGAAGAGGAGCCTTTGCCCTCAAAACAGAATTTACCTCATTTCCTAAATCAAATGAATGCACACTTCCCTATAACGTCACACTGCTGCAGTCCACACAAAGAAGGCTGCAAGCTGATGGCCTTGGGTCAAATCTTGTCTGTACAGAGGTGATGGAATTTGTCGGCTTTTACAATCTCTCCCTTTTTCTCTCTTTCCTTTCTCTCTTTCTTTCTCTTTTTTCCCCTCCCTCTCTCTTCCCCCCCCCCTTCTCTCTTTCTGATGGAGTCCTGTTCTGTCACCTAAGCTAAAGTACAGTGGTGCAACCTTGGCTCATGACAACCTCTGCCTCCTGGGTTCAAGTGCTTCTCCTGCCTCAGCCTCTCGAGTAGCTGGGATTACAGGCACCTGCCACCATGCCCAGCTAATTTTTGTATATTTAGTAGAGACGGGGTTTCACTATGTTGACCAGGCTCGTCTTGAACAAAATGTTTCTTAAACACAGAATTAACTGCAATATTAAAGATGTGAGTTTTTCACACAAATAAAATCCAGATTTCATACTACTCTTGAAAGACAGACAATTGTGGCAATACTCCCCCATTTACCAGTCTGCCACCTAGCCACCTCGCTCACTCCCAGCCCTGCCTGGTCCCTGCCAGCATGTATTTTTCCTCCTGGCTTATAAGATCCGCGGAGCCCTAATAGTTGGTAGCCAGTCTGAGTCAGCTTTGCTGAGTGAGAGCTCAGCAAGAGCATTTCCTCGTTTCACATCCCAGTACTGCTGCTTACTAGTTGTGTAACCTTAGACAAGTTACTTAACCTCTCTATGCCTACACTTCTTCTTCTGTAAAGCAGGGACAATTATGCTACAATTTACCTTAGAGGGTTGCTGTAAGGAATCAACCAGTTTATTTAAAACTGGTTCTCAATGGTGTCGTCAGGGAAGAATGGGGCATTCTGTGCTCTCCCTTCCACACCCCCAAGACCTGAGGCATCTGGCAATGTCTGGAGGCATTCTCTCTTGTCATGACTAGAGGAGGTGGCACTAGCACCTAGTGGGTAGCGGCCAGAGATGCTGCTAAACATCCTACGATGCACAGGACAGTCCCACAACAAAGAATTACCCAGCCCAAAATGTCTACAGTGCTGAGGAATAGAAGCCTTAACATAAAGCATTTAGAACAGCTCCTGGCACAAAGAAAGCCTTCTATATGCATCAGTTATTATCACCAATGCCGAAGGCAAGTCTTGGGTGGTGTTCCTCCCTTGGCTGGAGAAAAGTCTAATGCCCTCTGTGTTACCTTTGAGGAATTTAACATATAATTAAAATATAAAAAGGTACTTGAAATTCTGGTTCTACATCATTAATTTAATAAGTGCTTAATTTAAAAAAATAATTCTAAGAATATATTTTCCTGAAACAAAAAGCAACCAAGAATATACTTCGGTGAGCAATAATGCAAAATATTTTAAATGTATACTGTCCTGGAAAATAAAGGACACAGAAACCCATGATTACTGCAACTTACAAGGTCCTGGGCCAAACTCCTCCAAACTCCAGCTTGAACACTGAGGATGCTTGCTAGTGTCACAATACTATTTTGAAAACTGTAACTAGAAAGGAAGAAGAGAAGGGTTTTAAACTAAAGAGCCTACTGAACTTGATACCATACCCATGCCTTATTCAGGAAGATCCTCCAGGCTTAAATAGCTCAGAGTCAGGGATTCCTGGTGAGAGTTAAAGCTTTCATCTTAATTCACCACAAGAGGTATCTTCCAGATCCAGGTCAACTCATAAATAAAGCAAGCAAAACAATTAGAAAGGCCTGAGCTATACTGACACATCGGGTAAGAGGCTGCCAGGAGTTCCAACACAGGACATCAGAACCGATAACAGCCTGCTACAAGTCCCTGAAGCCATGAACCAAGTGTACTGACCAGGCTTCTTAGCCAAGCACTGCAAGTAACACAGGGCTAGTCTCTCTGGGCCTCAGTTTTCTCATCTGTCATATTAAAAAGTAGAAATTGTTGTTACTGTTTTCGAACGTCATAAACACAGAGAACACTGATTTTATTTGTGACAGTGCGCATTCAACATTTATAGCTCAAAGACATGAGTTCCTCTCAAAGGACCCCTTGATAATTGCAGAAAGCAGACCCTTAACTAAAACAGAAAAGAGGTTCTGTGGAATCAAAGCTGAGAAAAGCCTAACAGTGTGTCTCTCAAAAAAAAAAAAAATGATAAAAGTGTAAATAAAACAACAGGGCTCTACAATCTGCAAAAAAAACTGTATGTATATAACACAAATCGTCAAGTCTTTTAAGCTCTGGTCAACATATATTTTAACACCTGTATATATAATAGTGCATTACCAAAGATATCAGGATTGGTAACAGGTGTTGAAGAGAGACTCCCAAAAGTGCTATGAGAAAAGAAGGCTTCTGTTAAAGAGACACAGGAAATGCTTTACTGACAAAGCAGCATTTGAGTGGGCTTAGGTAGAATTTTGGCTGGCTGAAGTTGTCTATCCAGAGGGCATTCCAAGCGCAGCAAGTAATGGCACTGAAGCTGGAAAGCCTAAGGCAAAGACCAGGAGTCCAATTAGGGACACTGGGCACACAGCAAAAGATGGTGGTCATCATGATGACCTGGGTCTTCAGAATGTGGGTATTAGTTGCATGAACAATCTTAAATAACAGAGATAGTCAGAATGTCCAGTTTTGTTATTTTGGCCTAAAGAGCACAAAGTTGCTTTTACTTAAACTTAAGGATCTTCCAATATATTTTTTAAAAGATAGTAATTCCATTAAATTTATTGTAAAGAAAAAGATAAGTTCTATTAAGTTACAGGACAGTCAAGAAGACATACAGAAAGTAAATTAAGCTATTTATTAGTCTGTTATTATTCCTCTACCATAGTCTACTCATAATTACTAAAATAAGCAAACCTTAGAAATAAATAGTAGGTATTTTAAAATTTTAAGACCATTGTAACAGCTTTCTCAACCATATTAATTTATAAACTGATTTTGACTTATTTTTAAACATAGTACTAAGAAAGAGAAGTTACATTACTGACCTAAGGGCTTTCTCAATTACAGGAGGAAACTCTACTTGCTAAGAGAAACTATGAGTTAGCAAACTCTAGGCAATATTCCCATACTTCTAACCATAAGGTTAAGGCTCGGAAAACAGTAACACATTTTAAACTCCTTTTCAAACATTTCTAAAATTAAAACAAAAATTTAAAAGTCATTTTTAAACCACAGCTTTCTATCAACAGAAAACGGACTCATCCAGAAAGTTTATATACCTATTCATTGTTTAGAAAAGGGAAGGAAAATAAGGCAAAGGATTATTGTAACCCAAGAAGAAGCAATGTCTTATCTTTTTAAAATTAACTTTTACAGATTTATGGACAGTAAATTCATGATGTTGAAATATTATATTTTTATCTATACAGAAATATCTTGATAGGGGACTTTCATGAGGAAATATAGCAGAAAAAACACTAGCCTCAAAATGAGCAGGGTGAAAATTTGGTATCAGTTTGGCCATTATCTGCATTATTTTAAAATTCACTGACTTTCTGTGAGCCTCCACAGCCCCAGCTCTAAACTAAGAGTGATGAATCACGTGATCTCTAAAATGCCACATCATAAAACATAATTTTAAGTAATAGAGACTTGTAGCTACCCAGGGTAGCAAGGTCAGGGGTATGTGGGAATATGGGGGGGTGGGATACAATGAATTAGGCTTTGGAGTAAAGCTAACAGCAGTTCAAATCCAGGGTCCATCAGTAGTAGCTCAGTAGTTGAAGTATAAGTTTCCTTTACTATCAAAAAGGCTTAGTATTTTCCTTTGCAACATGTTGGAAGAAATAGAATGTATGTAACATACCTGGCATACCACAGGTACTAAATAAAGGCAAGCGTTATGTTCCTGGTCAGTAATACAATGTCTAATGCAAAACAATAATCCACTTGCCAATGCAGCTTCCTAGAATTTGGCTTGGAGAAGAGCAGGGACCAACTGCCCTGCTTTCCAAGTGGACGGCAGGTACAGGTAATAAGAAAGAGGATTCACAGTTGGAAGTAGCAAGGATTAAAAGCAGGGAGCTGAAAAAAGCAAAGGCTTTGAGTTCTGCACATAACAATGGAAAGGAAAGGAAACAAACTACATGGGGTAAGGTGCTGCAGGAAACAAGATCTTTTCATTTAAGAGGGCCTCTGGAGAAAAAATACATACACAATGAATTACTGCAATGATCTCATAATGAAAACAAAGCACAAAGTTGGTTAGAGTTTATGAGTATCACTAAAAGAAAACAAGACTTTGCAACATACAAATTATCCTTCCCTTGCCTGCCTGTAATTCTCACATGGGATGCAAGATGATCCAATCCCTGTACACCTCTCCAGTGTCACCTCTGACCACTGTCCCCTCACCTGACTCTACCCTAGGTTCACTCAGCTCCAGCCACACGGGATTCCCTTTGTCCCTGGAACATGCCAAGTTCATTCTTCCTTTAGTTCCTTTGCACTGTTTATATCTCCGTAGAAATATCCAGCCCATTTTCTCTTGGCTTACTCAGCTAAACATTCAGGTATCACCAAAACTGTCACCTCCTCAGGGAGGTCTTCCCTGACCACTCCATTTCTTCACACACCCCAGTCACTCTCAAGCTCCTTACCCAATAATATCTTTTCTGACATTTATTCCTATCTAAACTTATCTTTTTTATTTACATGTTTATTGTATTCTTCATCAAAAGTTAAAATCTTTGAGGGCAGGGGCCTTATCTAAATCGCTCACTACACAATCTCTAACACCTATAACAATAGGTGGCATAGACAGTCATCAGATAAAGTGTCCAATGAATAAATCCAAATGATGTTAATCACCATCCTTCTGTGAACATTAAGATAATATCTCTCAGAGGCAGTTTAATTTCATTTCTTTCAAGCCGTTTTAGGCAATGCAATAATGCAGTTTTAAAAGATCAGTGACACAGCTAGATTTTAAAGAGAATGACTTC
The DNA here is from genome assembly GCF_001604975.1 of Cebus imitator. Classification (NCBI taxonomy): domain Eukaryota; kingdom Metazoa; phylum Chordata; class Mammalia; order Primates; family Cebidae; genus Cebus; species Cebus imitator. The sequence continues at coordinate 602,510 of NW_016108064.1, read as the reverse complement.
TACATGCAACATATTGTACATGTTTTCACATTATGAACATTAATAATCCACCACCTTAATTATCAGAATGCATAAATAAAACAAGGATACCATAAGTTGTCTGGTGAGATCCTGCTTCTAGAAAGAGGCGTATGCATAGATGGTACATAGATGGGAATTACCTTTCAGAACTCTTCCTAACAAGGAAATGTAGCAAACTAGACTAATTTGAGTAAAGATTTAATTAGACTCGTTACTCTGTTACCTGCTAAACTTATCCTAACTAGTACTGTGTCAAGTGATGAATTCAGTGATTCCATCTGTGAAACAGAGGACAAATGACATAGTGAACAAAGAAAAGTTCCACAATGTCAACCCATGTTTGAACTAAAAGAGAGAGAGAGAGAGAAAAGAAAAAAAACCTAACCCTAAATCAGAAGTAATCAAGCAACTAAGATTTCACAAAATGGTGAGATATCTATGAATAGGCAAAGCACTGAACTGAAAACACAACGAGAACATTCATGATTCGTGCTTTTATTTTTGTTTTGAACACGACTTTCCTCAATGAATACAAGAGACTCACAACCGCCTGTGTCTGGACAACCCACGCATTACACCCAATCACCAATTCCTGGTCCCTCTGGAGGGCCCATAGCGCCAGCACGAAGTCGACCCCACCGGGGACTCATCGGGGTCCGCAAGCTGGAGGAATGGGGACCACCATCCCTGAATTCCTGCCCACGCCCTGGGAGCAGCTGGGCTCACATTCTGCAACTTCACTTTTGTGTCCATTATGAGCATAGCCTACCTGGCCCCTCCTCCTCCCCCGGATGCTCGCGCAGGACTCAGTAAACAGAACAGGATCGGGCTATGGCCTCCGTTGGCTAGTCTCCTGTGAGCAGCCCCCATGCAAGTCCTCTGACCCGGGGGACTCAGTTTTCCAACCTGTCAAATAGGGGAACAAGAAACCCAGCCTACCTCAACGGGTGGTTCCGGGCCGGCCGCCCCAGGCTGGCCCGGGAACTGCGGCTCCGCGGTCGCGCCCGGGCCTGAGGGGCGGGGCTCGGTAGGGCGGGACCCGGGACCCGGGACCCAGTCCACCGGGCAACACACAGCCCACCGCCCGCACCCAAAAGCCCTGGGACCTCCGGACTCGTGACGTCAGCACGCTGACGTCGACGCACAGAACTCGCATCTCGCTCGAGGTACCAAAGACCCGGCTGGGGCCTGAGTGGCTCCTTAGAGGAGCTAACCGATTGGTCAGATGACCTGTTAATCTTTCACTGACCAGTAAACGACGTGGAAAGGAGGCAGAGGGCGGGCTGGCCTGCCTGGAGGATGGGTGGGAAATCTGGGAATCCAGCTTTGAAAGACAGAGCTGGTTGGACTTTCCCGCATTTTGCATCACGCCGGTTTAATAAGCGTTCGCTTCCTCTTCGTCCGCGACTCTGCGCCTTCCGCTTTCCTTCAGTCATTCGCTGGGGGTCTATGCTTCAGCTTGTGGGAATGAGTTTCAGGGCCCCTTGGGCACCTCCTGCTGAACCCTTCAGGAATGAAAACAGAGCATACCATTTCTGTGCCGGTACTCATCCCAAGAGTCACCTCTTCTAACTCTCACCTCCCCCAGACCTATTTAGGACACCCTTTCTCTGCGCTCCTAGTTTGTAACTAACATCTCTAAGAGGTAGTCACATTTAATTATAACTATATGGCTGTTTTCCCACGAAGTTGGGCATCTTTTATTGTTTTATTTAAAATTTAATTAAACTTTTCTGCCAAGAGATGCTGCCGTTATTCACATTTTTAAAAGTACAGAGGTATACAGTGAACATTCTTTGGCTCCCCATTTGATTATTTTAAATTATACAAATAAGATTATGTACATGCAAAAAAAAGTTTAAAGATTACAAATTATGTTTATATCCCTTTCAGGCACTAATTACAGCCCAGTCCCTAGATGATGACTCCTAGTTCCTGTGCATTTGTAAGTGTACGTGTTATTTTTTTACACTCAGCATTGAGATCTTTCCATATCTATACATAAATCTACCTCATTCTCTGAAACTGCTGCATGCCTTCAGAACCAATATGTGTGTGTGTGTGTGTGTGTGTGTGTGTGTGTATAAAATTAATGTATCATTTCCCCACCCTCAGATATGTTTGGTTATTAATATGAGAATCAGTGCTACCATAAACACATGTGTAAGTGCCTTTTTGTACTTATGTCCAAGTATTCTCTTGAGTACAGATACCAACAAGAGAATGCACTGGATCATAGAGTATGCATGACGTAAATCCTTAATAGATTTCACTGACTTGTTCCCTTGACTAGTTGTTATTACTTACATTCCTTACCCCTAGTATTTGAGCAATCTTTTCCCTGTATCCTTGCCAAAATTGATAAAATACAATTTAAAAAATATTTCTAAACTGATAGCTGTGAAAACCTTTTAAAGGATAACACATATACAAAATAAGTGCAATAATCATAAGTGCTTGTCTTGGTGACAGTGTGAGCAAACTTGTGTAACAACGCCTCATACCAATATTTTAAATGTTTACCAGCAACATGGAAGCTTTCCTCATGCTCAGTCTTAGTCATTATGTCCCTACACACAAGTAGCCACAATTCTGAATCCTATCACCAAATTAGTTTTGCCTTCTTTTGAATGTTTATAAATAACCATACATAGTATGTGCTCTTATATGGCCCTCTTTGCTTAATACTATATTTGTAAGATTTATGAATATTAAAGAATGTAATAGTTTCATTTTCATTTTTGCATATAATTCGAAAATTTACTTGTCTATTCTGCTGTTGTTTGACATTAGGTTATTTAATGTTTGGGGTAATTACAAATGATACTGCTATGAATATTCTAGTAACTGTCTTATGATGCACATAGTTACACATTTGAGTTTGGAAGATCCCTAAATGTAGTATTATTCTGCACAGGACATATTTTCAATATACTCAACATTAGTAGACACTGCCAAATGGTTTTTATGTTTTACTAATTTATACACGCACTAACTGTGACTGAAAATTTCAGTTACTCTGCATCTCTGTCAACACTTACTATACTCATTTGTGTTTTGTGTCCTTCCTTTTTCTTCTCCTTTTTAAATGTTATACATTCTGTTGACTATGTAGAGGTGTCACATTGTGGATTTAATTGCCTTTACTCAAGTGTAGCCTCTGGAGTCTCAGAGAAATTGATGGAAACCACTCCTGAGGAAGCCCAGATATTAGACTTACTAGACAAAATTTAAGTCAACTATCTTACATATACTCAAAGAACTAACGGAAACTATGAACATAAAACCTGAAGGAAACTAGGGGAATGATGTATAAACAAAAGGAAAATACCAATAAAAAGATAGAAATTATCAAAAGGAACCAAATAGAAAATCTTGGGCTTGCAAGTACAATAACTGAAATGAAAACTTCACTTCAGAATTTCAAGAGACAATTTTAGCATGTCAAAGGATGAATCAGTGAACTTGAAGTTAAGGAAAATGAGCAAAGCCTAAGGGACCTATGGGACATCAACAAGGATACCAAAATAAATATTACAGAAGTCACACAAGGAAAAGAGAGAGAAAAAAAGAGAAAGTACATTAGAAGAGAAAAATGTCTCAAAATTCTCCAAATTTGGAAAGAAAAAGAGAAAGAATATAATTAAAGTCAGAAATGAAAGTGGAGACATTATATAACTTTATAGAAATAAAAAGGATTATAAGATACAACTGTGAACAGTTGTGTTCTGAAAAATTAAATAACCTAAATGAAAAGGACATGTTCCTGGAAACACACGAATTACCAAAACTAACTCAAGAAAAAATAGGAAATATAACCAGATCTATAACAAATAGATTTAATCAGTCCTTTAAAAACAACTGCAACAAAACCTAAAAAACAAAAGTCAAAGACCAGATGGCTTCACTGGTGAATTCTCCTGGACATTTAAAGAAATAACACCAATGCTTTTCAAATTCTTCCAAAAAATTGAAGAGGAGGGAACATTCCTAACTGATTCTATGAGACTAGTAGTAGTCTCAATTAGGAATGTTCCCTCCTCTTCATCCAAAGCCAGATGAAGACACCATAAGAAAAAGAGAGACCAATATTCCTGTAGGAATGTAGACTCAAAATTCTCAACCAAATATCAGCTATTTGAATCCAAGAGCATATTAAAAGATTATACACTATGATCAAGTGGGATGTATCCTAGGAATGCAAGTGTGTTCAACAAAAGAAAATCAGTTGATTTAACACATTGTAATAATAAAATGAAAGAAACCATATGATCACATAAGTTGACACAGAGCATTTGAAAAAAATCAACATTGTTTCTTAATAAAAACACTCTGAAAAATAAGAAGAGAAATTCCTTAACCCACACCTAACATCATACTCAATAGTGAAGTAAAGAAAGCTTTCCCCCAAGATCAAGAATAAGACAAGGATGCCCACTTTTACCACTGCTTTCAACATTGTACTGGAAGTTCTAGTTAGCACAGTTAGGCAAGGAAAAGAAATAAGCATACAGATTAGAGAGGAAGAAGTAAAACTATCTCTATTCAGAGACAGCATGATCTAGGAAATCCCAAGGAATCTGAAAAAAACAAAAACCACACAACTAGAACTAATAAATTAGTTTAGCAAAGTTGCAGGTACAAGATCAACACAAATCTCAGTTGTATTTCTATGCACTAGTAATGAACAAGCTGAAAAGAAAATTAAGAGAATGTCATTTATGCAAGTGTTCAAAAATTATATTTTTGAATATAATTTATAATTTTTGAAATAAATTTAAACAATGAAAGACTTGTATACTGAAAACTAAAAATCATTGCTAAAAGAAATTTAATACCTAAATAATTGGAATTGCATATTGTATTCAAGAGATTGAAGACAATATAGTTAAGATGGCGATACTTCTGAACACCATTGTTAAATAATCAGGAGGCCATTGACCTGATGCTGTCTCCATACTTTGAGCTCCTTCATAATGTGTTGCAGTCTAACTTAGTACATAAAGAAACAACTTGGGAGTCAGATCTTTGTAACACATAGCCTGATCTTAACAAATCACAGGCAGCCAACTGATGAGACCATGTCCATGTCAGTCAGATGTCTAGCTCGAACCAACTGAGCTATTTCTGCACTTTACATCATGTTCTGTCTATACTCACTGCCCATGTTGCAAAGTGGAGCTCTGAGCCTCTTCTATTCTGAATGCTGCCTAATTCATGAATCTTTCTTTGCTCAAATGCTATTAAATTCAATTTCTCAAAAATCTTTTTGTTACTATCATCTGCAGATTCAGTGAAATCTCTGTCAAAATTTCAACAGCCTTTGTACAAACAGGGAAAACAATAATTTTAAAATAGCCAAACAATCTTGAAACAAAACAAAGTTAAAGAATTCATATATTTTTACTTAAAAACTTACAAAGAAGCTATGGTAATCCAGAAGGTGTAGCACTATTATATGGAGACATATAGATCATTGAGAGACCAGAAATAAACCCATATAACTATTTCCAGTTGATTTTGAACAAGCGCATCAAATGGAAAAATGATAATCTCACCAACAAATGGTGTTAGTGCAACTGTAAATACATAAGCAAAAGAGTGAAATGAGACCACCTACCTTACTCCACTTAGAAAAATTAACTCAGAATAGGCCAAAGAATAAATACCAGAGCTAAAACCATAAACTGTTCGAAGAAAACTTAGGGGTAAATCTTGGTAAATCTTTGGATTTGGCAATGGATTCCTTGGTAGCAGAACAAAATCATAAACATCAACAACAAAAATTTTGCTATTAACTGTACTCATCAACATTAAAAAGGCTTTGCATCAAAGAACATTATCAAGAATATGAAAAATCAATCTACAGAATAGAAGAAAACATTTGCAAATCTAACTGATAAGGGTCTAGTATTCAGAATATATGGAGAACTCCTCAACTCAATAACAAAAAGACAACAAAACTAAAAGGAAAATAAACAGAATAGACATTTCTTCAAATAAGATATACAAATTGCCAACAAAACATGCAAATACAATCAAAATCATTAGTCAATAGGGAAATGAAAATCAAAACCACAGTGGAGTACTATTTCACCGCCACTAGAATGACAAGAAATTGGAATCCTTGTGCATTTCTGGTGAGAATGTAAATAGGGAGGCTGCTATGAAAAATATTTTGGTTATTCATCAAAAAATTAAACATAGATTTACCATATGGCTCATAATTTTCATTATATACCCAAAAGAATTAAAAGCATATACTCAAACAAGTGTATGTACACATATGTTCATAGTATCACCATTCAACAAGAGCCAAAAGTTGGAAACATCCCAAATATACATCAACAGATTAATGGACAGAAAAAACATATGATGTATGCATACAGTGGAATATTATTTAGCATAAAGAGGAACAAAGTGCTGAAACTTGCTACAGTGTGGTTAAACCTGAACATTATGCAAAATGAAAGAAACCAGACACAAGAGATTACATATTTTATGATTCCATTTATATGAAATATTCAGAATAGGTAAAGCCATACAGACAGAATACATATTGGTGCTTATCAGGGTCTGGGAATAGGGGGAGGATGGGAGAAAGTGCTTATGGGATAAGGGGTTTTCCTTTGGGGTGATGAAAATATTTTGGAACTAGATGGAAATGGTAGCTGTACAACATTTGAAATACACTAAGTAAACACTAATGGATTGTTCACTTTCAAATGGTTAAGTTTATGTTATGTGAATTTCAACTCAATTATAAAACATTAATTTAGTGGCCCAACCACTACAAAAAAAAAATGTGTTCAGAAGAGGTTTTTTCTCCTTCCCAAACTTCCATGGACTGAGGTAGAAGTGAGATCTATAGATATTGTAAATATGAAAGAACTGTCTAAATTACTTGAAATATTTGCAATGTTCCACTTAAATTATGACAGTGTAAAAATTGAAATTACTAGGGAAAGTTCTACCATTATATCCCTAATTCATCTGCCACTCACCCTGCCACTTTGCATTTTAAACTAGGTTTACCTTTTGTTTGCTGCTCCAGAACTGGGGCTTAGAAATATTTGTTGAATAAAATGATGCAATCAACATACTAGTTTATAATTTCATGAAAATACAATGATTCTTTCAAATCCATTCTCTATACAGCCCCTACTGAATCCATATGAGACTGATGAAAGCCTGAAGTTTTGCAAGAAAAACCTTGATAAGGGAAATCAGTAATACCCATTAGGGTAGATGGAAAAGGAGTTTTAAATATTTAATCTATTAAAGAAGTAGAATTGACAAAAGCTGACAATTACCTTTGTTTGGGAAAATAAAGGGGTGGGGAAATGTTGATTGGTTAAGCAATTTTGACATTAACTTAAACCAGGAATTCAGGAGGAAGGCTATAAACTCACTCTTGAACAGTTCATGTCTGACATAGGTGTAGTTCATCTGGATGTCGAGAAGACAACTAGATGATAAACCTGGAGAGCTGGGGAGAGGCATCATCATATGTATGGGGAGAGTGCACAGATTGAAAAGGAAAGAGCACCAATGGTAGAATCTTGGGAATACCATTATTTAGAGTAGGCCGAAGCAGAAGAGACCAAAAGGAAACATGGACATGGTGAACTCAGGTCAGAGAAGAAACAGAGAGAGAAGTCATGGTTGACTAGAAAATATAGTGTCCTGAATGTGAAGTGATAAAGATTTTAAATCAAGTAATAAGTGATATGGAGCAAAAATTAAGAGAACACAGAATAGAAATCCTAACAGAATGACATGAATATTTGAATATTTACTTAAATAGACCAATTGCAGTTTTAATCTTCAAAGATATAAGTGATATAAAGCAGTAAGATAGTAAGTGGAAGAAGGAGAAAGACAAGCATTATGGGAAAAAATGGAGGGAGCAATGTTTGAGTCTACCATTAATTCAATCTTGACTGCATGTAAATTCCTATAGAACTTACTGAAAATTCAACTTCAACTGCAGCAATTTAACTATCAGAAGTGGAAAAGACAGAGCTAATGATGATTTATGAGCCCAGAGCTAATGTTAGAGCTTTGTAGAACTTTGCCAACCCAAACCATCAGTAAATTTGGTCATTTCCATCCTATTCTCTCCTTCTCTGAGGGATTTGATTGCATTTTGGTGAAGCAGTTTAGCTCACTGCGGTCTGTCATGTGACACAGGACCACAACTCCCATCTGAATCCTCTCCTGCTTCACTGAGTGAGTCAAGACAGCCAGGAAGGAGGCACTCTCTGCCACTGTGACTCACCATGCATGGGACTGAGCTGGTGTACCGGGGAGGGAGCTGCTGCATCTCTCTGACTTGTGGACCCAGTGTTAGCCAAAGCTGGTCAAACCACCAATTCCACACTTCAAATTAGGCCTCTGACTTGCAAAGCTGCCAAGAAGTCATACAGAGGTCATTGGTCTATTCTTCCCAGCTATGTTTGTAAAGATTTCACACAGTTTATGTTGGCAAGAAGATGCTCCTGAAGATTCTAGTGGTAACGTGTGAGGAAGGGCCAACATAATGGCAGAATATCCAGGAAAGCAATGTTTACAGTTTTCATTAATTATTTTCAAAGGGAGCTATCCACATTGCCTTTTGGACTTATTGGGGGTTTTCTTAGTCTTTTTGTAAGCATATGAAACCTGATGCTGATTCTGTGTTTAAAAAAGAATTCAAATGAAACCACTGTTAGTAATTCTTAACTTTTGGCAGCAAAATATTGCTATAAAAGTTTCTCTATAAAATTATGCTATCCATAAAAGTTGCTTTTTTAAAAAGAAAAATAATACAAATGGATGAAATTATAATAATCAATATTCATTTGTGGTGAACTCACTCACTATAGGCAGAAACTGATAGAGTTACTAAGGAACTTTTTGTTTGTTTGTTTTAAAAATTAGCCTGTTTAAAATTTTAGGGAAAAGGAAATTGGACCGATATGACTCTCTCCCTCCCTCTTTTTCTTCCCTTCCCTTCCTTCCTTTCTTCCTTCCTTCCTTCTTTCCTTCTTTCCTTCCTCTTTTCTTTCTTCCTCTTTTAGCTACAGAGGAAAGAAAATTTAGAAAAATAGTTTTCACACCTGGCTGTATTATCAATGCTGGATTCCAACAGTTTCAAAAAAAGTTTTTCTTTCACAGAAGTTCACTAAAACTGGTTATAACAAAGTAGATAGTACTTAGACCAATTACCTATATGAAATAAACTTGCATGACATGTTCATTTCAACTTTTCACTTTAAAAATACATCACTCACATAAGTGACATAGGAATACATTCTGCTTGCATAAATGTGTAGTGTGTATAGAGTGAAAATCTTTTCCAGTCCCTCCCCAAAGATGATTACTGTTAACTCTCTAGGTACAGCCTTTATAACTTTCTATCTGTATTAACATTGTATACATTAATCTTTTAAAACAGTATGCTGAACAGGTAAAACACATAAGCTATAATTTTAAGACGTCTTTACTTTTGTTTCCTATAGTCTCCTTAAACAAGCTAAGTAGGATTTTTTTTTTTTTTTGACCAATGGGGATTAAAACTGGGCATGTGTATTGACTCTTCTGTTCATTCCTAGCTCACTCTAAGTTGTAAACTATAGTCCTATACCAGAAATTTGAATGCCTAGTCTTTTATATTGATCAGCACTTCATTCTCCTCTCAGAGGAAAGCTATCCTCTTTCTTTCAGCTGCGTCCTTTGCATATAGACATCTTGCTGCTGGATAAAAGCATGCTGTCTTTTTCTCCTGTCTTTCCAACTAGCTTCCTTCCCCACTCTCTGACAGTGATAGTTGATCCCAATTGAAGTTGGAGCTGGAGGGATGGAGAATGGAGGAGAAGAAGAAGTCAGGGAGAGAGTCAGGTAGGAATGATGTTAATTTTAATGAAATTTTGTGAGACGGCTCTGTGGTCTCTGGGCCAGGGTATTTTACTTTGTTTTGTTTTGGTTCAATGTGGTTAACGAAAGCACACACCACATCATAATATAAAATTTACCATCTTAGCCATTTTTAAGTGCATAGTTCAATAGTGTTAACTGTGTTCACATTGTTGTACAACTGATCTCTAGACCTTTTTCTTCTTACCAATTGAAACTCTATATACCTGTTGAACAATAACCTGTTTTCCCCTTTTCCGCAACCCCCATTCTACTTTCTCTTTCAACGAGTTTGACTACTTGAGATGCCTCATCTAAAGAGAATCAATAAGCCAATCTGCTTGTGATTGATTTGTTTAAGTTAGCAAAATATCTTCAAGGTTCATTTATGTTGTAGTGTGTGATGAGATTTTTTTTTATGGCTGAATAACATTGCATATGTATTCCACATTTAAAAAATCCATTCTTCCTTTAATTGACATTTGAGCTGCTCTCACCTCTTGGCTGTTGTGAGTAATGCTTCAGTGAACACTGGCATGCAAATATCTCTTTAAGATCCCACTTTCAATTCCTTGGATATATACCCAGAAGTGAGATTGCTGGATCATATGTAACTCTCTTTAATTTTTAAAAGAAACATCATGCTGTTTTTCATGGCAGCTACACAATTTTATTTTCCTGCCGTTAGTGCACAGGGGTTCCAATTCTCTATATCTTGGCAATGCTTGTTATTTCCTGGTTTATTTTGTTTGTTTTTGTGATACTTATTATGGTTTTGATGTGCATTTTTCTAATGCTTAGTGATACTGAGCATCTTGACATATGCTTTTTGGCCATTTGTATATCTTCTTTGGAGAAATATTTATTTAAGTCCTTTGCCAGTTTTTTAATCAAGTTACTTGGGGTTTTTTTGGTTGCTATTGAGTTGTAGGAGTCTTTTATATATTCTATTATTTACCCTTTGGCAGATACATAATTTGAAAATATTTCTCTCATTCTGTAGGTTGCCTTTTCACTCTGTGAATTGTTTCCTTTGATGCACATACGTTTTTAAGTTTGATATAGTCCCATTTGTCTATTTTTGCTTTGGTTTCCTGTACTTTTGATGTCAAAATAAAATAATTTAAGAAATTCTTGTGTTAAAAAGGAATTCAAATAAAAGCATTGTTAATAATTTTTAACTTTTGGCAGCATGATATTGATACAAAAGTTTATTTATAAAATTATGCTGTCCATAACAGTTGCTTTTTTAAAAAAAGAAAAATAATGCAAGCAGACAACATCATAATAATCAATGTTCATTTGTGATGAACTCATTCACTATAAGCAAACCATTACTAAATCTGATATTATGAAGCCTTTTCACTATAATTTCTTATCAGAGTCTCAGAGTTTTGGATCTTATGTTTAAATCTTTAATGCATTTAGTTTTTATCTATGGTGTAGCTTAAAGGTCCATCTTTGTTCTGTTACATGTTTATAGTCAATTTTCCCAGCACCATTTGTTGAAGAGGTAATCCTTACCTCATTGTATGGTCTTGATATCTTTGACCAAGATCATTTGACCATATGCACAAGGGTTTATTTCTGGCCTCTATATTCTGTTCCATTGGTCAGAATGTTTGTCTTTATGTCATTATTGACAGTTTTTATTGCTGTAGCTTTATAATGTTTTGAAATTGGGAAGTGTGAGGCCTCTAACTTTTTTCTTTTTCACTCTTTTGGCTATTTGGGGGTCCCTTGATTTTCTGAGTGAATTTTAGAATAGTTTTTTGCTATTTTTGCAAAATAAAATGACATTGCTATTTTTATAAAGATTGCCTTGAATTTGGAGTTTGCTTTGGGTGGTATTAAGCTTTCTCATAAACATAGAATATCTTTTATTTATTTGTGTATTTTTCAATTTCCTCGAGGAATATTTTATAGTCTCTAGTGGACACTTTTTTCTTTTCCTTGTTTAAATTTATTTCTAAGGATTTTATTTTTTTATGGTATTGTAAATGAAATTATTTTCTAAAATTTCCTTTTGGAATGTTTATTGTTAGTGTATAGAAATGCAACTAATTTTGTGTGTTGTTATTGTAACCTCCTACTTTGCTGAATTTGTTTATTGGTTCTGACAGGTTTTTTTGAAGAACTTTTAGGGTTTTATACAATATAAAACCACATCGTCTATAAACAGGAATAATTTTACATTTACCTTTTCAATTTGGATGCCTCTTGTATGTTTTTCTTGTGTAATTGTTCTAGGACTTCCAGTGCTATGTTGAATAGAAGTGGTGAGAATGAGCATCTGTGCCATATTCCTGATCTTAGAGGAAAAAACTTTCAGCTTTTTATCATTGAGTATGATGTTAGCTGAAGGCTTCTCATATATTGCCTTAATTATATTGAGGTACATTCCTTCTTTTCCTCTCCTATTATTTGTTTTCATCATGAAAGTGTGTTAAATTTTGTCAAATGCTTTTTCTTCATTGATTGAGATGATTATGTGGTTTTTATCTTTCACTCTGTTAATGTTATGTTTTACATTGATTGATTTTCGTGTGTTGAACCATCTTTACATTCCAGGAATAAATTTTGCTTGCTCAGGGTATATAATTCTTTTAATTTGCTGTTGATTCAAATTGCTAGTATTTTGTTTAGAATTTTTGCATTAACATTCACTGTAGATATTAGTCTGAGTTTTCCTTTTCTTATAGTAATTTTTCTTTTCTTATCAGGGTAATGTTGGCTTCATTAACTGAGTTTGGAAGCGTTCCCTCTCAATATTTTGGAAGATTTTGAGGAGTTTTGGTATAAATTGTCCTTTAAATATTTTTTTTAGAATTCTTCAATGAAGCCATTTGATAATGGGCTGTTTTTTGGGGGAGGGGAGATTTTTGATAGCCAATTTGATCCCCTCACTAGTTATAAATATGTTCAGATTTTTAATTTCTTCATGATTCAGTCTTTGTAGGTTGCGTGTCTCTAGCTATTTGTTTCTTCTAGGTTCTCTGTTTTGTTGTTGTGTAATTGTTCATAGCAATCTCATATAATCCCTTTTATTTCTGTTGCATCAGATGCATCTGTTCTGTTGAGGTGTAACTTTACATCATTAATTTAGGATTTTTCATATTTTTTGATGTATGCATTTACCACTATAAACTTCCCTCTTAGTACTGCTTTGATTGTATCTTATCTGTTTTGGTACATTGTGGTTTCATAGTCATTGGTCCCAAGATATTTTCTAAATTCCTATATGATTTTTTTCCACCTTGTTTAAGAGTGTGGTATTTAATTTTCAATATTTGTAAACTTTCCAGTTTTCTTTCTGCTATTGTTTTCTGGTTTTATTCCATTGTGGTTGTAAATGATACTTGGTATGATTTCAATCTTTTTAAATTTGTGAAGACTTGTTTTGCGGCCTAACATATTATCTGTCCTGAAGAATTTTTCCATGTGTATGTGAGAAAAATGTATATTCTACTGTTTTAGGTACAGTGTTCTGTATATGCTATAGTCCAGTTGATCTATAGTGTTTGACAAGTTCTTTGTTTCTTTATTGATCATCTGTCTGGTTATTCTATCTACTATTGAAAGTAGAATATTGAAGTCTCCTGCTATTTTTGTTGTTGTTTATTTCTCCCTTCAATTATGTCAATTTTTTCCTTATATATTTGGGACCTCTGATGTTAAGAGTATATTTGCTTATGATTGTGATAGCTCTCTGGTGAACTGAACCTTTTGTCATTATAAAGTGTCCTTCTTTGTTGCTAGGGCAGTTTCTGACTTAACCCATTTATGCCTGAAGTTACAATTTTTGAATTTTTGCAATTATACCTTGGTGGTGACCTTGGTCACCAATGCAAGGTCCCACATGCTTAGCATTCCAATAATGGAACATTAAGTATAAATGGCTAAAGTCTATTTTGTCTGATATAAGTTTGGCTACCTGATATGGTTTGAATTTGTGTCCCAGCCCAAATCTCATGTTGAATTGTAATCTCCAGTTTTGGAGGTGGGGCCTGGTAGGAGATGGTTGGATCATGGGTGTGGTTTCTTATGAATTGTTTAGCACCATCCACTTGGTGCTGTTCTCGTGATAGTGAGTGAGTTCTCACAAGATCTGGTTAAAAGCGTGTAGCTCCTCCCACCTCCATCTCTTTTGCTCCTGCTTCTGCCATGCAACAATTTGGCTCCCCCTTTGCCCTGTGCCATGTTTGTAAGTTTCCTGGGGCTTCCCCAGAAGCTGAGCAGATACCAATGTCATGTTTTCTGTACAGTCTGCAGAACTGTGAGCCCATTAAACCTCTTTTTGTGATAAATTACCCAGTCTCAGATACTTCTTTATAGCAATGCCAGAATGGACTAACACACCACTTTTGCTTTCTTTTGGTTACTATTTGCATGGAATATAGTTTTATATTCTTTCACTTGCAGTCTCTATGTGTCCTTAGATCTAAAGTCTCTTTTATATAGCATATAGGTAGATTTTTTAAAAAATCCATTCAGCCAAACTATGTCTCTTGATTGGTGTTTTAATCCACTCACATTTAAAGTAATTACTGATAGAAAAATACTTTTGCCATGTGTTAATAGTTTTCTGTATGTCTTGAAGCTATTTTACCCTCTTTTCCTCTCCTGCTGCCTTCCTTTTGTGTTTGGTTGATTTTTGTAGTGACATGCTTTGATTCTTCTCTTACTTTCTTTTGTGGATCTTCTATAGAAATTTTCTTAGTGGTTAGAATGGGAAGTACATAAAACATCTTAAGGTTAAAATGATCTATTTTAAATTGCTAAAAACTTCAGTTGCATATAAAAACAACTCTACATTTCTGTCCCCTACTGATTTTATGTTATTGATATCACAAATTACATTGTTTATATCTGTTGACATGGATTTATAGTTATTTTTATGCTTTAGTCTTTTAAGTTCTATATCATAATAAAAGTGATTACAATACTAGAGGATTCCATATTTATTTATACATTTACCTTTCCCGGAAAACTTTACATTTTCATATGCTTTTATATTGCTGTTGTAAAGTAAAAATAAAAAACTAAGCCCCTCACTACTGAATGGACTCCCTCCTGGCCAAGGGGACTCCATAAAGACCTTAAAAACTGAGTTCTCGGTCATGATGGGGTGGGAAATCATATATGCCTCATCATACCGCCTCGCTTTTGGGGTTTAGATTAAAAAATCTGACCATAATTAATATTAAAATAGAGATTATAAGACTAACAGAACAGGCTCTCCATGACCATAAGATACCAAATTATAAATAGGATCGAAGGCCATGCAAGTAAGGGTTTAAGTCATTTACTCCTACACTTAGATAATAAACTATGTTTTAAGTGCCACAAGGTTTTTCTCTTTCTCTAGCAGCTAAACAAGCACTGGCCTTGATATAAGCAATGCTGAAGCACTTGCAGCTCACTAAACATAGACTAACTGAGCCCCTCTGTTCCTCAAGTCATAACTACAGTGTTGATTGAACAAAGCACTGATTTTAGTTACTTTCCTCTGAAAAGAAGACCACCAACAATGAACTGTTTCTGGCCAGTTTACAGGGGTTATGCACTTGAGTGCCTTTGTGTCCTGAAAAGATCTTTTGACATACAGGGCCTAATTGTAATATATTTACATGTTAAGGCTCTACCCCAAAGTGAACATGGGTTATGACCCATGTAATATGCATGTATGTTCAATACACATGCATTAGAACCACATTCATGAGTATTCATATCTCCTCCTATAACCAGTTGCGTATGTATGTTTAGCCAACTTATTCAGCATAAACCTCCTACACTAACCCCTACTCCTTTGAAGTGCTTGTTTCTGGGTCTTTGTCAGAGGCCATGCTTCCTAGCCTACATAATGGCCATTTGCGTGCTGTAACCCTTTACAATAAGAAAAGTCTCCTTCTCCAAATCCTTTCTGAGACAGAATCTTGCTCTGTTGCTCAGGCTGAAGTGCAGTGGCAGGATCTCAGCTTGCTGCAACCTCCGCCTCCCAGGTTCAAGCGATTCTTCTGCCTCAGTCCCATGAGTAGCTGGCACTACAGGTGTGTGCCATCACACTTAGCTAATTTGTGTATTTTTAGTAGAGATGAGGTTTCACCATGTTGGCCAGGTTGATCTCAAGTGATCTGCCTGCCTTGGCCTCCAAAAGTGCTGATTACATGTATGAGTCACCATACCCATCTTCCTTCTCCAAATTTGTGAAGACTTTGTAATTTTTTTTAAAGTTAACTCTAATGTCCTTCCATTTTGACTTGAAGGACTCCCTTTAGCATTTCTCGTAGGATAGGTCTAGAGGTGTTAAATTCCCTCAACTTTTATTTATCTAGAAGTCTTAATTTGTACTTAATTTTTTGAAAAACAGTTTTGCTGGATAGTATTTTTGATTTGAAGTTATTTTCTTTTTTCAGCACTTTGAATGTATTACCCCACTCCCTCTGGCATGCAAGGTCTCTGCTGAGAAACCTGCTGATTATCTTATGGGGTTGGTTCCTTCGTAAATGATGAGTCACTTTTGCTGCTTTCAAGATTTTTTCATTGTGACTTGACAGTTTGATTACAGTATGTCTTGGTGTCAATCTTTGTTATTTTATCCTAGGTGAAGTTCTTTTAGCTTCTTGAATTTGAATGTCCCTTTCCCTCCTCAAATTTGGGAAGTTTTTGGTCATTATTTCTTCAAATAGACATTCTTCCCCTTTTCTCTCTCTTCTCCCTCTGGAATTACTATAATGTATATATTGGTTGGCTTGATGGGGGTGTCCTGTAAGACCTTTAGTCTCTTTTCATTTTTCTTCATTCTTTTTTCTTTTCACTCCCTAACTTAATAATTTCAAATGAGCTGTCTTCAAGTTGACTGATTCTTTCTTCTACTTGGTCTACCATTAAATACTTATTGTAAATTTTTAAAGTTTAGCTGTTGTATACTTCAGCTCCAAAATTTCTGTTTCTTTTTAAATGTTTTTATCTCTTTGTTGATATTTTCATTTCATCTGTTTCATCCATTGTTTTCCTGATTTCATTTAGTTGTATATCTCTGTTCTCCTTTAGTTAAGCAAGCAGCATTAACATGATTATTATTCCTTTTTAACTTTTATTTTTGAATTTCAGGGATACATGCACAGTTTTTTTAAACCTTTATTTGAAATTCAGAGGCACATGTACAGGTTTCTTAAGGTAAACTTGTATTATGGGGGATTGCTGTACAGATTATTTCATCACCCAGGTTTTAAGCCTAGTACTTGTTAGTTATTTTTCCTGGTCTTCCTCCTCCTCCCAACCCTCCTCCCTCTGGTAGGCCCCAGAGCATGTTATACCCCTCTATATGTCCATGTGTTCTCATCATTTAGCTGCCTCTTATAAGTGAGAACATGAGGTATTTGGTTTCCTGTTCCTGCATTAGTTTGCTAAAAAAATAATGGCCTGCAGCTTCATTCATGTTCCTGCAAAGGGCAAAATCTTGTTTTTTTATGGCTGTGGAATATTCCATGGTGTATATGTACCACATTTTCTTTATCCAGTCTAATATTGATGGGCATTTAGGTTGATTCTGTGTTTCTGCTATTGTGAATAGTGCTGCAATAAACATGCATGCACGTGTCTTTATAATAGAACAATTTGTATTCCTTTGAGTATATACCCAGTAATGGGATTGCTAGGTCAAATGGTAGTTCTGTCTTTAAGTCTTTGAGGAATTGTCACACTGTCTTCCACAATGGTTGAACTAATTTGCATGCTCACCAACAATGTATAAGTGTTCCTTTTTCTCCACCACATTGCCAGCATCTGTTATCTTTTGACTTTTTAATATTAGCCATTCTGACTGGTGTGAAATAGTATCTCATTGTTGCATTTCTCTAGTGATCAGTGATGTTGAGCTTTTTTTATATGCTTTTTGGCTGTGTGTATGTCTTCTTTTGAAAATTGTCTGTTCACGTTCTTTGCCCACTTTTTTATGGGATTGTTTTTCTCTTGTAAATTTGTTTAAGTTTCTTACAGATGTTGGAATTAGACCTTTGCCAGATGCATAGTTTGCAAACATTTTCTCCTATTCTGTAGGTTGTCTGTTTACTCTATTGATAGTTTCTTTCATTGTACAAAATCTCTTTAGTTTAACTAGATCCCATTTGTCAATTTTTGCTTTTGTGTGATTGCTTTTGGCAATGGTATTGCCTAGGTTGTCTTTTAGGGTTTTTATAGTTTTCAGTTTACATTTAAATCTTTAATTCATCTTGAGTTAATTTTTGTCTATAGTATAAGGATGGGGTACAGTTTCAATCTTCTGCATATGGCTAGCCATAACTAGCACCATTTATTGAATAGGGAATCATTTTCCAATTTGTTTTTGTCAGAATTGTTGACTATCAGATAGTTGTAGGTGTGTGGTCTAATTTCTGGCCTCTATTCTGTTCTATTGGTCTTTAAGTTTGTTTTTGTATCAATATCATTCTATTTTGGTTACTGTAGCCCTGTAGTATAGTTTGAAATCAGGTAGTATGATGCCTCCAGCTTTGTTCTTTTTGCTTAGGATTGCTTTGGCTATTCAGGCTCCTTTTTAGTTCCATGTGAATTGTAAAATAGTTTTTTTCTAGTTCTGTGAAGAATCTCAAGTTTAATAGGAAGAGCAATGAATTTATAAGTTACTTTGAGCAGTATGGCCATTTAAAAATATTGATTCTTTGTATCCATGAGCATGGAATGTTTTTTCATTTGTTTGTGTCATCTCCAATTTTTTGAGCAGTACTTTGTTGTACTCCTTGTAGAGTACAATAAAGATTTTTCCTCTCCCTAGTTAGCTGTATCCCTGGGTATCTTATTCTTGTTGTGGCAAGTGTAAATGGGATTATATTCTTAATTTGACTCTCAGTTTGACTGTTGTTGATACATAGGAATGCCAGTGGTTTCTGCACATTGATTTTGTATCCTGAGATTTTCCTGAAGTTGTTTATCAGCTTAAGGAGCTTTGTGCTGAGACTATAGGGTTTTTTAGGTATAGCATCATGTCATCTTCAAACAGGGACAGTTTGACTTCCTCTCTTCCTATTTGAATGCCCTTTATGTCTTTCTCTTGCCCGATTGCCCCGGCCAGAACTTCCAATATTATGTTGAATAGAAGTGGTGAGAAAGGGCATCCATGTCTTGTGCTGGTTTTCAAGGGGAATTCTTCCAGCTTTTTTCCATTCAGTATGATGTTGGCTATGGGTTTGTGATATATGCCTCTTATTATTTAGAGTTATGTTCCTTAGTACCTAATTTATTGAGAGTTTTTAAAATGAATGGATGTTGAATTTTACTGAAAGCATTTTCTGCATCTATTGAGATAATCATGTGGGTTATGTCTTCTGTTCTGTTTATGTGATGAAATCACATTTATAGATTTGCATATGTTGAACCAGTCTTGTATCCCAGGGATAAAGTCTACTTGATCATGGTGGGTATGCTTTCTGATGTGCTGCTGAATTTGGTTTACCAGTGTTTTGTAGAAGATTTTTGCATCAATGTTTATCAAGGATATAGGCCTGAAGTTTTCTTTTTTTGTTGTATCTCTGCCTGGCTTTTATATCAGTATGATCCTGAACTCATAGAATGAGTTATGAGGTGTGCCTCCTTTTTTTTTTTTTTTGGAGTTGTTTCAGTAGGAATAGAACCAGCTCTTCTTTGTACATCTGATAGAATTCAGCTGTGAATCCATCTGGTGCTGGGCTTTTTAAAGTTGGTAGTCTATTTATTACTGCTTCAATTTCAGAGCTTGTTATTGTTCTGTTTAGGGATTCAATTTCTTCCTGGTTCATTCTTGAGAGAGTGTTATGTGTCCAGGAATTAATGTGTCTCTTCTAGATTTTCTAGTTTGTATGCATAGAAGTGTTCATAATATTCTCTGATGGTTGTTTGCGTTTCTGTAGGATCAGTGGTACTATCTCCCTGATTGTGGTTTATTTGAATCTTCTCTTTTGTCTTCTTTATTAGTCTATCTAGGAATCTATCTATTTTGTTAACACCACATGTTCTCACTCATAAGTGGATATTCAGCAATGAGAACACATGGACACAGGGAGGGGAACATCACTTACCACTTAGGGCCTGTTGGGGTTCGGGGACTAGGGGAGGGATAGCAGGTGGTGGGGGGATTGGAGAGGGATAGCATTAGGAGAAATACCTAATGTAGATGATGGGGGCGGGTGATGGATGCAGCACACAACCATGGCACATGTATATCTATGTAACAAACCTGCACATTCTCCACATGTTCCCTGGAACTTAAAGTGGTCTTTTGTATTCTTTTTTGTTGCAATTTCATTTATTTCTGCTGTGATCTTTGTTATTTCTTTGTTCTACTAATTTTGGGCTTAGTTTGCTCTTGCTTTTCTAGTTCTTTAAGATGTCTCAATAGGGTGTTTAAGTTTTATACTTTTTGATGTAGCATGTATTGCTATAAACATCCCTTTTTATATTGGTTTTGCTGTATCCCACACATTTTGGTATGCTGTGTTCCCATTTTCATTTGCTTCAAGAAATTTTTCAATTTCCTTCTTAATTTTCATAATGACCCAACTGCCATTCAGGAACATAATGTTTAATTTCTGTATGTATAGTTTCCAAAGTTCTTGTTATTGATTTCTACTTTTATTTCATTGAGGTCAGTGAAGATACTTGGTGTGATTTCAGTTTTTCTTGAATATTTTCATACTTTTTTTGCAGCCTAACATATAGCCTATCCTTCAGAGTGATCCATGTGCTGGGGAGAAGAATGTATATTCTGCAGCCATTTGTTAAAATGTTCTGTACATATCTATTAGGTCCATTTGGTCTATAGCGCAGATTATGTCTGATGTTTCTTTGTCGATTTTTTTTTTTTTTTTTTTTTTTTTTTTTTTTTTTTTTTTTTTTTTTTTTTTTTTTTTTTTTTTTTTTTTTTTTTTTTTTTTGTCTGAATGGTCTGTCCAATACTGATAGTTGGCTGTTGAAGCCTTATTGTATTGGGATTTACATCTTGGTTTAGCTCTAATAATATTTTGTTTATATATCTGGGTGCTCCAGTGTTTGCTGCATATAAATTTACCATTGTTATATCTTCCTGTTGAATTGACCTTTTCATTAGCGTATAATGACTCTGTTTGTCTCTTTTTATAGTTTTTGTTTTGAAGTCTATTTTATCTAATGAAAGTATAGCTACTCCTGCACTGCTTTGATTTCTATGTGTTTCTTGTAGGCAGCAGATAGTTGCCTTAGAACTCAGTGCTGGCCTGTCTCTAAAACAAGCAAACAAACAACAAACAAAGCATATATTTCATGTATTTGTTGAGAGCAATGTTTATATACATAATACATCCATCCATCCAATCAAGTAGTTTAGTTTTATTTTTAAATGTACTATATATCCTTTTAAATATTTTTGTCCACTAGACTTAAACTTTTTGATAGATGCATGTAAAAATCTCCCACCATAATTCTGGATATATATTATTTCTCTATATCTCTGTCAATTTTTGCTATATATAAAAATTTATTGTACTAAGGGATGCATAAGATTTACCATTTTAGCTATTTCTAAGAGTACGATTCAATGTCATTAATTATATGCATGATGATGTGCAACCCTATTTCCAAAACATTTTTATTGCCCCAAATAGAAGCTCTGTAACCATTAAGTAAAGCTTCCTTAATCTTCCTCCTATGATCTCTGTTACTTTCTAATCTACTCTCTGTCTCTATCAATTTGCCTATTCTTATGTAAGTGGAATTATAAATATTTGTCTTTTGTGCCTATTTTACTTAGTATAATGTCTTCAAGGTTCATTCATGTTGTAGCATGTATCAGAACTTTGTTTTTAGTGGTTGAATAATATTCCACTGTGTGCACATACCACGTTTTGTTTATTCGTTTATCTTTTGATGAACAGATGAATTGTTTCCATCTTCCGGTTATTGTGAGTTGTGCTGCTATGATAATTGGCATACAAGTATCTTTTTCAGTCCCTGTTTTCAATTCTTTTGGGTACATACCTTGGCATTGAATTGATGGCTTATGTGGTGATTCTGTGTTAGCTTTTTAAGCCATATTTTAATATAATACACATAAAATTAACCGTCTTAAGCATTTTCAAGTGTACAGTTCAATAGCATCGAGTAAATTTGCATTGTTGTGCTGCCATCTCACCATTCACCCACAGAATGATTAATCTTGCAAAACTGAAATTTTGTGTCATTAAACAGTAATTCCTCCCCTCCCCTCCCACTAGTCCCTGCAAATCATCATTCTACTTCATGTCTCTGTGAATTTGACTACTCTGGTTACCTAATATAAGTGAAATAGTACAGTGTCTATCCTCTGGTGACAGGCTTATTTCCTTTAACCTAATGTTTTTGAGATTCACCCACACCGTAGCTTGTTTTAATTCTTTATTCCTTTTCATGGCTCAATATTCCATTGTATGTACATAGAGCGTTTTGTTTATCCATTAATCCTTCAATGAACACTTGGATTGGATACCCACCAGCAATGCACAAGGTTTCAATTTCTCTACATCCTTGCCAATATTTGTTATGTTTCATTGTTTTTAAATAGCCACCCTGTTGGGTATGAAATTATATCTTGTGGTTTTGTTTTGTATTTATCTAATGATTAATGATGTTGAACATTTTTATGTGCTTATTAGCAATTTGTATATTTTCTTTGAATCAATTTTGTTGGTTTGCAGTCACATACAATTTATAGAGTCTTAATAGATTCTTTATTATTCCATAATGTATATCCATTTATCTCTGCTGAACATTGCAAACTTTAAAATATGCAAGTTATCTCTCCTGTTCCCTTCAGTCTTTCCTTTTGAAACACCTACTATGTATGCATTGGAACTTCTCATTCTCTTCCGTATGCATCATAATTGCTCTTTCATTTGAATATGTTATTATTTTATTTCTGTACTGCACGTGGAACTTCCTCAGTACCATCTTCCATTTTCTTAACTTACCGTGTCCCATTACTTTCATTGACTTTACATTGCTTTTCTGAAATCTTTTGTTCTATTTCAAAATTGTCATTTTCAGTTTCATATGTAACTGTTTCATTATTTTTATTTATGCCTAATAGATGCTATTACTTTTTCATGTACATTTGAAACCCACTGATTTTAAAACTTTCATTAGAAAATTATGATTATTGACTTTGTTCATTGTCTTTCTTATGTTTTGGAATTTGATTTGCAGTCTCATTTTGGGTGGAAAGGTCTCTCTCTCTCTCTCTCTCTCTCTCTCTCTCTCTCTCTCTCTCTCTGGGTCTCAGGTTTGAGGTTGCCTCTACTAGTATCATGTGGCTTCCCAGTGCAGAACTAGGTTTACATAATATAATGAGCTCTTAAGTTCTTCTGTGATAGTGACATAATACAGATTCAGGTGTGAGCCAGTGAGCAGTTGGTTTTCATTTTTGTTTGGGAGGCTGCTTTTGTGTCCTCCCGTTTCCTATGCTTATGCCCATTGCTCCCTAAAAGCTGTAACGACATGCTTTTTGGTCACAGTTTGTTGGGTATTCCTCAGCCCCCTTCCCCTAACTCCGTTTCCTCTCATGTCCAGGGCAGCTCTACCCCAATTCCAGGCGTTAAGTCTTGAGTTGGACTCTCTGATTCCTTGTCTTGAATGGATCTTTTTCTGGCCTCTTTGCCTCAGGTAATTGGCATCCTCAGACCCTGTTTCCACACCCAGATCTCCAAAGGCCTGTGAGTTTAGCACCCGTGGCCACTTGGAATTTTCTTTCAGTTTCTGGTTCAGAGAGTATCTATATTATTTTCAAGCTCAGTTATGTCTTTTTATATCTTTCCCTGCATTGGACTGATAAAAAATTCTGTAACACTTTAAAAGCAAAACAAAACAAAACAAAAAAACACGACAGAATCTACTTGTTGTCCAGGCTGGAGCACAGTGGCATTATCTGTGCTCACTGCAGACTCCGCCTCCTAGGTTCAAACAATTCTCCTGCCTCAGCCTCTGGAGTAGCTGGGATTACAGGCACGCACCACCATGCCTAGCTACTTTTTGTATTTTCAGCAGAGACACGATTTCACTATGTAGGCCAGGCTGGACTCGAACTCCTGACCGCAAGTGATATGTCAGCCTCAGCCTCCCAAGTTGCTGAGATTACAGGCGTGAGCCACTGTGCCTGGCTCATACTTTATTAATAAATCTATAGGTTGTATTTCTATTCTTTTAGTGGCCATGATTAATTTTTTTAATGTGGTGAAATATAGCATTCTTACAATGGAGTTTATGAAAACATATTAATTCTATTTAAAGAACAATTGTAAAATACTAAATATATTTTGCATTTCTGTTTTATAAACAATAACCAATCTTCACATTTGTAGGAAGAAAATTAGTGATATTGTCAGTAGTTATGGTAAAGTTAGGAAGTATAGACTGTCAGAAAGAAATAGATTAACTCATTTTCCATGTTCTCAGAGAAAGAACATATAAAGTAGTCATTTTGCAATAAAACCTGTTTTTTTCTTTCAGCATTACAGTTGAAAAAATTATCTGTATATGTTTTCCTTTTCCTCCTTTACTTTTTATTTTTTAAAAACAAACTTACAGAAAAGTTACACAATATGATAGTGAACATTTATATTAACCTGCATCCAGATCTCACTGATTAACATATTGCCACATATTATTTCTCTCATACACTCTCACATGCTTAGTGTGTGTTTGTGGTGTGCAAGTGTGTGAGCGTATGTGTGTGTATGTGTGTATTTCCTATGAATCGTTTGAAAGAAAATTGCAGATGACATGAGATTCACCCTAAATACTTCAGCATGCAGCTACTTAGAATAAGGGAATTTTCGTACATAGTCACTCTATGGTGGCACACCTAAAAAATTATAAATAATTCTGCAATATCTAATATATAATCCATATTTATATTACCACGAATTGTCCAACAATTGCTTTTATTTTGTTTTATTTTTCTTATACTAACAGCTTGACTATACATTCCCTCTATTTTCTGTAAATTGTTGGTTGGGCCTAGAGGCTTTTCAATAAGATTCAGAGTAAACATTTTTGGCAATAATACTTCATAGATGATTTTTTAGTCCCATTATAATCACGTCAGAAGGCCAATTATGTCAAAGTCTTAGCAACTATTAGTGACTCATGCTAAGTTTGATCACCTTGTTAAGGTACTGGATTACAGATCTCTCCATTTTAAGATACATTTCTTTTTCTAATTAGTAAATTGTAGGATAATATTTGTCATATTCTGTTCCTTAATGACTTGTCCCTTAGTTTTATAAGACATTAATAAAACTTGTATGAATCATTGTACTTGGGTTTGCAAAATGGTAATTTTTAAATTTTACCATTCTATCTATATTTGTTAGGTGATATTTTTGTAAAGAAGATATCTTCCTTCTCTTTTTCTCTTTTTCATTTTTGTATTCTTTTAGAGTATTACTATGGACTGTTTGATTAAAAATTATTTTAAGTGTTCTAATCACTTACAGTCTTTATATATATATATATATTTGATGTTTAAATTGTCCCAAATGTGACCTTTAGGAGGCACATAAATGTAGTCACCGTGTCTTTTTTAATATGGCTCCACTAACCATTGAGTCTCTTCTTGCCTTTTATCACAAGTTGTCCCAGGCTCATCTTGCTCTTTTCTATCCAAAGATCTAGAGGAGCCATTTCTCTAAGTACTGGTTCCTTGTAAGTGGGGTACTGTACTTAGAAACTAAGATCTGAACATTAAGTATGCTAATTACTGTTTCAGTATTATTCTTTATAGGCTCTTTCGTGGGTTATAGCTAATGGTAATATTTTTTAAAAGTAGGACCTCATATTGATATCTCCATTTCAAACTTAATATTGCATGAGTTTTTCTTCAGCTTCTTTCATTTTATATTTGACAATCTTTTTCTATGACACTAGAATAATTTTGGTTCTTAATAATATTAAAGTATTTATTTGCTTTATTCCATAATATGCCTAAAATAATTTCAAAATTATAGTACCAATAGTACTGCTAACAATGAGTATATGGGCTAAAGCTCAATATTTCTTTGCAGATTTTTTGTCTTTATAAATAACACTAAGTACATGTAGTCAGAGTAATGTGTTATAAAATTACTTGAAATAATTATATCTTTCCTATGTGGTTGCCTGATCAAAACTGAATAATTTGGCTTATTTGTTTTGTTTTAGAGAGAGTTAGCTTTATTGAGGTATAATTTACACAAAATAAAATTCATAAATTTTAAATGCAAATTTGATGACTTAAATATATTCATCTTCATGATACAGAACATTTACACCACCCCAAAAAAGTTGCTTTATGTCCTTTTCAGTGAATCCCTTCCCCCATCCCTTAGGCCCTGGCAAACATTGATTTGATTTCTACTACGACAGTGCTTTCCCTTTTAGAATTTCATATAAATGACATGATACTGTCCGTAGTATTTTGGTTTGACTTCTTTCACTTAGCACAATGCTTTTAACAGGAGTCGCTGTTGTTTCACGGAGCTGTTGTTCGTTCCTTTTTATTGCTGAGTGGTATTCCATTGTATGGATGTACAAAGGTTTGTTTGGTTTACTTGTGTAGTTTCCCATTTGGTTGACTATTAAAGTTGCTATGAACATTTGTGTGCAGATTTTTTGGTGTGAATACGAGTTTTCATTTTTCTTGGGTGAATGCCTACAGTGGGTTGCTAGATTATATAGTAAGCATATTTATAACTTTATAAGAAATGGCCAGACTTTTTCAGAATGCCTGTGCAGTTTTGCATTCCCACGAGCAATCTACAGAACTTCCAGTTGCTTAGCATTCTCACTTCATTTGGTCTTGTTAGATTTTAAAAATTTGAGCCATTATAATATGCTGTAGTCATATCCTACTGTGCTTTTAATTTTCATTTTTCCAGTTACTAAAGATGTTGAACCTCTTTTTAGATGCTCATTAACCATCCCTGAATCTTCTTTGCCTACATGTCTATGTAAATCTTTACCCAAGTTTTAATTCAGTTGTTTGACTCATTATTATTGAGTTGTAAGACTTTTGTATGTATTCTAGATATAGATCACTTGTCAAATATAGCTTTTAAAAATGATTTCTCCTATTCTGTGGTTTTTCATTTTCTTAAGACTGATTTTTAAAGAGCTCAAATTTGTAACTTCATAAAGTCTACTTGATCATTTTCTTTTATTGTTTGTGCATTTTGTATTTCTATTAAAAAAAATCTTTGCCTAACCTTAGATCACTAAGGTTTTTATAGATTGAAATTCTTTTATTTGACTATGGATATACAAATATCCAGTACCATTTAGTAAAAGGATTATTCTTTCCATGTTGAATTGTTTTGGCAACTTTTTTGAAAATGAATTTGCTATTTGTGTGTGGGTCTCTTTTCAGATCTCTGTATTGCTCCATCGATCTATATGTACATCTTTATACAAATAACAGTGTCTGAGTTAACTATAGCCTTAAAATTAGGTGTGCATATTCAAATTTGTTATTCTTTTTCAAAATTGTTTTGTTTACCCCACATTCTTTGCATTTACATATAAATGACATAATCATCTTGTTCAGTTCAAACAAGATTGTGCTCCACGACACTGATTTGACTTTATGGAGTGGTGGTTATTTTGTTACTGATTCTATCTCATTTTAAGTTAATCATCTGTTTGATTTCAAAACCTTATGCCCTTATCTTATCTAGCTCTTTCCTTAGGAGCTGTCTATAAGGCCACTTTCTTTACATTGCAGTCTGAAACGACAGATCAAACATCAAATCCATATTTTCATTCATTTTTTAACATTTATTTGATAATTGTCTTTTAAATACCAATTATATTTCTCCTCTGTGAGTGATATCATGTCTTATGGTCTAGCAGGAACAACAGCCAAAAAAGCAAATAAATAAAAGATAATGAATGCTATAGTTAGAGTAGAAGATGAGTAGATGGTTTAATGAGCCCACAGCAAGAACACGTAACCTACCTGGGATGAGGACATGGGTAGGGTATGTCTAGGGAGGCAGTAAGAAATGCACCCCAGAGGAAATGACATTTAAGCATAGTTATTTGAAAGATAAGAAGTTAGTCATGGTGCCACCAGTAGAAGCAGCAAGTCCCAAGAAGAAATAGGATACTGGAAGGGTCAGATGACTGAGTATGGCAAAAGGTAACGTCAGAGGACACAGTGTTAAGCTACAAAGGGTCCTGTCTGTCATTCCTGTGGAGTAGCTGGGTCCATACAATTACTTAGAACTTTCTATTATTTTGACAAGACACACCTATGACATTTTTGTATACATGTAACTGATACAGAACAATGAGAGAATACACTATATTATTGAATGGAGGAAAAGAATATACTGATTTTGACCAGGAGAGTATGAGAAAGATTCACGAAAATGTGAAACAGGCTGTGAAGGCAGGATTGGGCCTGGCTGAAGTCCTGGAGTACAGTAGTCAGATTCTTTATACCTGTCAGACTCAGGATGACTTCTCATTGTTTCCAATTCAATTGCAAACTGTTTGTCCCACAGACATACAGACATCAGGGTATTGGTCTAGAACTAATATGACCTTTTCTCTGCCAAAATGATTTCTACATTAAAAAAGAAAAATGGATTCAATTTTACAAACATACATCTGTTACAGGGAGAGCATATCACATTTTCTTTGCACTGAGATCACTTTTCAAAATGCTAGAGCAAGGTGCATTACTGCTTTCAGAAGGCTCCCACAAGCTAGGGAAGAAAGATTCACTGCCTCAATCATTGGCCAGTTCATAAACTTGTCTGCAGCTTCCAACTCACCTTTTCCTACTCTCCTTTCTTAGAGACGAAGCTCTGCACACTATGTTTTCCTGGTTCTGGCACACTCCCTGTTAGATCATTTAATAGCCTAACCTGGGGCAGCTGCCTTACAAATAGAGACTTACTTTTCTCAAAATCGACCTCAATTATTCATGTAGAATAATTGGGACCAATTACAAGTCGAACTTAGGAAAAAATAGCTTATATTCTAAAATAATGATAAGACTTTGGTAATTTATATTAGCAGAAACCTTGGACATATGTGTGAGACCATGGAGGAAAAGAATATAACACTGACAATGTCTATACTTATTGCTATGGGTACATTTACCAGACATTCTGAATTTAATGTGTGAACCTGTGCAGGCAGAGTAGCTCTGACAGTCTACATAAACCTTGGGCTCAGCATTGACTGACTTTCAATGAAGTTGAGATGCCAGGACTGCCCTGGCAAGAGGAAGGAATCCAGAAATTTAGGAATGAATTAGGGTGAATTCATTGCCTGCAGAATATGTACCCATACCACTACCCTGTCTCCCAAGAGGGCCCAGAAGATACTCTCTTCACTAAGGCATTGACAATTTTATTGATGAGTGATTGAGTGATGAGAGGAGCACCACTCTTTTTTTTTTTTTTTTTTGAGACGGAGTCTTGCTCTGTTGCCCAGGATGGAGTGCAGTGGTACAATCTTAGCTCACTGTAAACTCTGTCTCCCGGGTTGAAGTGATTCTCCTGACTCTGCTTCCAAAGCAGCCGGGACTACAGATGTGCACTACCATGCCTGGCTAATTTTTTTTTTTTTTTTTTTTTTTTTTGTATTTTTAACAGAAATGGGATTTCACCATGCTGGCCAGGCTGGTCTCAAACTCCTGACCTCTGGTGATCTGCCCACCTCAGCCTCTCAAAATGCTGAGATTACAGGCCTGAGCCACTGTGCCAGGCCAGGAGCACCAATCTTAACCTTAATGCTTCATTATGGTGTATATGACAGTAGGAGATACCACCATTGAGATGCGCTTCTTGATGTCAATGAAGATATCTAGGAGCAGCAGAAGCGAAGTGGAAATGCTTAGCTGGCAAAGAGAACGGGAGAGTATTTACCACAATAGGCTGCCAGGATGAAGTGGCAATGAAACATTTTTATGTGAGATATTTGGCAGTGGTTTATTAATTTCAAGGACCCTAGGAATAAAATATACGGTTACCTTATAAAAGGGTTATGTGATCTGATCTATGCAATAGAAAAATCTCCAGGTCTAGTGGCTAGAACCTAGCAAGCTAGAAGTAAACCTTTAATGCATCAAGCCACAGAAACTTTGGGATTGTTAGGAGTTTGCCTGTCTTCACTAACACAACTGGGGCATGAGAATAACGCTTATTATTTTTCATTAGAAATACGAATTGCCTATTATCTGACACTGAAGCTGAAGCTTCGTTCAGTCTTTATTTCTGCTTTGGTGTTGGATGGTTGGAGGGAAGGAAGGAGGAAAGAGCGTGGGAGGGAAGAAAAGAGCCCCTCAGTGCATGAGTGAGAAACAGTGAAGGAAGGAATTACTCAAAAAACACATAGATTAACTCTGAAATATAATCCAGCCACAAAGGACTGTGTGGCCAAGTTACCTTCTCAACCTTCACTGTAATTAACTTTTCAGCCCTGCAGGCTTCAACCCACTGCTAAGTCTGAGGGAACAATTACTGAATTTGAGCACTCTGTGACTTAGACAAAATGTAATTTTAGTGGTTGACTTGCATATATACACTTTCCCCCAATCAGCAAAATGGGCAGATCAGCTGATGCACTTTTTCCTATTTCTGCCTGATCATAAGAGCCACCTGGGGTAACAGACATACGGATTTCTTCCCTGGCCCAGATACATCCGCCTTTCCAGGGGAGGGGTTCTGAACATCTATTTTAAAGAGTTTCTCAGAAAAACTTCATGATCAGGCAAGTTTGGAAACTTTGAGATACCATGGGGAAATATTTCTGAGAAAGAAAATAAGAGAGCTGTCAATTTACAAATACTACAACATGTATTTGGCAATAACTACTCCCTTGACTAAACACATTTTTAAAGCAAAACATTTCCTGCTGATATCTTAAATTTTTTTCTGAGTTTGAAGATTAGTTTTCAGCTTCTCAATTGCTAATTTTTCCATGCCTCAGGTTCTATATCATCATCACGATGAACTGCGCACTTGTGCAATTAGTGCCTTTAATTAAGTGAGAATTGTAAATAACCACTTATAAAACAGTATGTTATTATTTGTAAAAAAAAAAAAAAAAAAAAAAAAAGTACCATGACAGGCCAAGGTGGGAGGATCGCTTTAGCCTGGGAGTTTGGGGCCAGCCTGGACAAGGTGGTGAACCCCCTGTCTTTACAAAAAATATTAAAAACTTAGCCAGGCATGGTGGTACGTGCTTGTTTTCCCAGTTACTCGGAAGGCTGAGATGGGAGGATCCATGAACCCAGGAGTTCAGGGTGGCAGTGAGCTATGATAATGCCACTGCACTTCAGCCTGGACGACAAAGGGAGACCCTGTCTCAAAAACAAAACAAAACAAAACAAAACAAAAAAACACTGGAGGGAGAAGGGATTTTTAGAGTGAAATGGAAAAATAACCCATCTCACATGAAGGGAAGGAATGCTCTTTTTGAGTACTTACCATGAATGTTATATGCCACTATACAATATAATTGTCTTGAAAGTGGGACAGGGGTGTCCATTTTACTGATGAGAAAACGGAAAAAGGAAGAGGCTTTCCCATGGACGTGGTGTAAATTGTGGGCCAGGATATAAACCCAGATAATTTACTAGATAATGAACTTCATAACAAAATGGAGATGAAAGGTTGAGAATTCATTTGTATTTTACAAATAAAATTTTCTATTGCCAATGCAAGAAAAAAAAATCTTGCAAATGCCTATGCTGACTTCTAGAAAATCTATACAGTACTGCTTTCATATTGGTGATTGTGTTGATTATAGCAAGATCAATGAAGTCACAGACTGGTAGAATCTACAAGGGTGATGAGTGAGTTTAATTAACTACAGCAAACATATAATGAATAAACACTATTTCTCACAAAAACAAATAAAATAAATATTGTCTAATGGATTTTAATTATGCAAAACAAACCATAGAACATTTTTTTGAAAAGCAAACTAATTTTTTGATGTTAGAATGTAAATGAAATATAATGGGACTTTAAATATTCTCTAGCTTCTCTCAATGGCTGGCTCATTGTTTTGAATTCTCCAGATGCTCTTTTGAATTTAGTGGCCTCTTATTTTCACTCTAATGTAACATATAAAATCAAACCATTTAGCTGTATACTTTTCTAATATCACTCTAAGCAAGATCTTTTAATTAAAAAGCTACTTTCTTGTTTATGTTATTTTCCCTTCAAAGATAAAATATAAACATCTACCATAATCTGTGTCAGGGCATACTTTGTGGCAGACAGTATATGAAGTATTTAAAGGGAAGATGTCAAACTGCTATTACATCAAACAACTTTCTAGAGAAGCATTACTAGTAGAAAATAGTGCCACAGTATATTATATAGTCCTTTAGAATTTATACTTGGCTTTCATAGAGATTATGACTCATACTTATTAGACATGTTTATCATGTATACGTTATATAAGTAACTTATTTATTTAGGTAAATTATGGAGGAAAGTACCGAGTCACCTTTTACTGTTGGAATAAAACTGTGTGAGGATTAGATTGAGATAATATACATAAGGAACACACATAAGGTTTGCTCCATTGCAAATCTCCAGTAAAATTTATTCAGTATTCAAAGTTGTTATAATTGTAACTGTCTCTGCAGCATGTTTATTTTGAAGTGGATAGTCCTGTTGAAAATAGAAAATGTTACACATATTTGTTTTGATGATGGATGTGGCAAGAAACTTGAAAGTAGCATGTGATTTTATTTAAAAAATTGTATATGAAATACTGCAATAGGATCCTTAGAAGAGACGAGGTATTTATTTATATGCAAGCATATCACATATAGGATGGAAAATTACATTTGTATACAAAGCTGGAAAGAAAACTACAGTGAACTCATCATCAACTTTAACAAGCTGTCACCTCATGGCTGGTCTTTTAAAATGTGTTTCCTTAACCCATTCTTCCCTTTCCTCTACCCACAGACATAATTTTCAAGCAAACTGGAGACATCATATCATTAAATAATGTTTCAAATAAACTTTGATCCTATTAAATAAGGTAAAGGGTCACAATATAAGTCCATTTTAAAGGATATGAGTCTTACGTCAGTGTGATCTAAAGAACAAAAACTTGGGAAGACTCATACTGCAAACATTAATCTTCTAAAGGAAAAGAAAGAAAACAATAATAATGTCTTATTTGAAGTAAAACTCAAATTATGTAAATGTTTATTATGACGCTCTCAAATATAGGATTGGATAAATAATAAAAATTGAATTTTTCAATATTCATATGTTTTTTAATGAATATTACTTGAGAACACTGCTTTTTCTTTTAAAAAGTAACAAAATATTAGAATGGCGATCATTTAAAAACCTGGAGACAACAGATGCTGGAGAGGATGTGGAGAAATAGGAACACTTTTACATTGTTGGTGGTAGTGTAAATTAGTTTAACTATTGTGGAAGACAGTGTGGTGATTCCTCAAGGATCTAGAAATAGAAATTCCATTTGAACCAGCAATCCCATTACTGGGTATATATCCAGTGTTCATTGCAGCACTGTTTACAATAGCAAAGACCTGGAACCAACCCAAATGCCTATCGATGATAGACTGGACAAGGAAAATGTTGCACATATACACCATGAAATACTATGCAGCCATAAAAAATGATGAGTTCATGTCCTTTGTAGGGACATGGATGAATCTGGAAAGCATCATTCTCAGCAAACTGACACAAGAACAGAAAATCAAACACCGCATGTTCTCACTCATAGGCAGATGTTGAACAATGAGAACACATGGACACAAGGAGGGTAGCATCACACACTGGGGTCTGTTGGTGGGGACTAGGGGAGGAACAATGAGGGGGTAGGGAGGTTGGGGAGGGATAACATGGGGAGAAATGCCAGATATAGGTGATGGGGGGATGGAGGCAGCAAACCACATTGCCATGTAGGTACCTGTGTAACAATCCTGCATGATCTGCACATGTACCCCGGAACCTAAAATACAATTTTATATGTGTGTGTGTGTGTGTATATGAAAAAATAAAAAATAACAAAATATTTTAAAAGTTTCCAGTTATTATTGGTTCTGTGTTATTTGGTAAGCAGTATTATAATTCACATTTCTCAAAAAGACAAATGAATCACCAATTAAAGTAGAAATGACTATTTTATTTTTTTGAGATGGAGTTTTACTATTGTTGCCCAGGCTAGAGTGCAATGGCATGATCTCAGTTCACCTCAACCTCCACCTCCTGAGTTCAAGCGATTCTCCTGTCTCAGCCTCTGAGTAGCTGGGATTATAGGCATGTGCCACCACACCTGGCTAATTTTGTATTTTTAGTAGAGATGGGGTTTCTCCATGTTGGTCAGGATGGTCTTGAACTCCTGACCTCAGGTGATCCACCCACCTTGGCTTCCCTAAGTGTTGGGATTACAGGCATGAGCCACCGTGCCTGACCATGACCATTTTTTAAAAAATGTATTTTGTTGTGATAATGAGAAATATGCATTTCGAAGAAGAAGATATGTCCAGGTGCATTGGCCCTGCATGGCATTGAACTGAGCTAAGGACTTGGTGCAGGAATAGTCTCTCATAAGCACTATAGGATATTCACCATTTCAAATGCTGGCAGAATCACAAACTAGCCCCAGAACAATGTGCAAAACGTTTCTCTCCTATAATAATTTGTGTTAGTTATCAATTGCTGTGTAACAAATTGCACCAACATTTGGAGGCTTAAAACAGCACACATGTATTATTTCATAGTCTCTGTGGATCAGGAATCTGGACCCAGTTGGGTCCTCTGTTTCAGGGTTTTTCACAAGGCTGCAATGAAGGTGTTGGCTGCAGCCACTTCCAGGTTAATCTGGGGTAGGGTATGCTTATTCACTGGTTGCTGGCAGGATTCAGTTCCTCTCTCACTGTTGTAGTGATGGCCTTAGTTCCTTTCTTGACCAAAGGTTGCCCCCAGTTTCTTGCCATGTGGGCTGCTCAGGTAAGTCTTTAAAGCTAGCAAGAGAGTTTGCTAGCAAGACAGAAGTCTTAGGATTTTTTGTAACTTAACCAATGGAAGTTTTCTATGCATTAGAAGTAAGTCACTAGATCCAGCCTACAGTACAGATGAGGGCATTATTCAAGGGTGTGGATACCAGGAGATGCAGATTATGAGATACCATCTTAGAAGTGGGCCTTTATAGACTTCAACCCTCATGCCCCTTTTCTTTCAACCTTAAGATTTCTTTGTTTTCTACCATAACCCGTGAACTCCTTTGGCCTGAAATCTACTAAACTAAGACATTCACAAATGTAAGAAGATAAAGGAAATTGTGTTAATATAAGAAAAATTGAGGTTCTTAGGTGGAAATGATAAAATCAAGTCGCAGAAGTAGATATAGAACATGACGTTCATCCTTATGGCAACAATTTCAGTATAAACCACATGAATTTGTACAAACCAGATGTGTTGATTGATCAGCACACCACCTTTTTGTGTTTTGAATGTGAATATGAACATCTTTTTTGTTCAGAATGATGATGTCTTCAGGCATGTGTCATCTAGTTCCCTACCAGACCCTCCCACTGCTTCTTGGCATCTTACAACTCTGGGTGACTTCTTGGGTTAATATAATATGTAACCAGCCCAGCCCCAAATCACTGAGTTAGGACCCTGTGGCATAAAATACCAATTAGCAAGAGTAGCCCAGCTATTCTGTGTATTTGAGATATCCCCATTTCCTAGTCTCTTTATGAAGGAGTCTTTTTAGGACATCTTTAATGCTCTGGGATTGGATATTGAGTAACAGCACATAACTTTCATTGTTGTGCTTAGTATAGGTCAGCAAATCCAGATAGTAAATACTTTGGTCTTTGTGGGCCACGTATGGTTTCTGTCACATGTTCTTTGTTTTGTTTATAACTCTTTAAAAATTAAAAACCCTCTCTAGCCCCCAGGCTGTAAAAAAAAAAAAAAAAAAAAAAAAAAAAAAAAAAAAAAAAAAAAAAAAAAAAAAAAAAAAAAAAAAAAAAAAAAAAAAAAAAAACAGGCTGCAAGCTGGATTTGACCCATGGGTTGTAGTTTCCCAACTCCGTTAGATACACTTTTTGGCCATTTTTTGATGTTCCAAAGCTGAAATGCCATAATCCTCAAATTTGAGACACAGGCATACTGCAAAGAGTGATTCAAATTTGCCTAATGAATGTGGTTAATATTATTCCTTTATATTAACTAAAATACTGGTTGAATATCAAACAGAATGATAGTCATGGTGGCCACTTTGTAGGCCACTCTGATCTGGGAATTTACTGTGGGTAATTTGACTGTATTACCTTTGACATAATTTCTTGCCTTTCTTTTTTTCTCTATTATTTATGAACTTCTCGTTTATAAGATAGTGAACCCCTTGAACTGATGTTATAAGTAAAATTTCAATGTCAAAAAAGAAGTAGCACTCGAAGATATGTCCTCTCAGCAAGGCAGTTTACTTCTATAGATGGGTGTGGGGCGCATGGATGGAGCAATGATGGCGAGGCTCGCTTGGACAAGGCAGGGAGGGGTACTTATGCCTTATAGGGGGGCGTCCCTACTGCTGTGTTGTTCCCTGTTGGCTAGGGTTAGACCACAGAAGCTAGACTAATCCCGATTGGCTACTTTTTTTTTTCTTTTTTAAGATGGAGTCTTGCTCTGTCACCCAGGCTGGAGTGCAGTGGCACACTTTTGGCTTACCACAAACTCATCCTCCTGGGTTCAAGCAGTTCTCCTGCCTCAGTCTCACAAGTAGCTGGGATTAGAGGTAAGGGCCACCACACCCGGGTAATTTTTGTATTTTTAAGTAGAGAAGGGGTTTCACCATGTTGGTCAGGCTGGTCTCGAACCTCTGACCTCATGATTTGCCCGCCTCGCCTCCCAAAGTGCTGGGATTACAGGTGTGTGCCACTGCCCTGGCCCGATTGGCTATTTTTTTTTTTAAAGAGTAGGGGTCTGAGCTGAAGTGTCAGGGTGGGTGTTTTGGCAGGAAGGACGGTTTCAGGTGGGTCAGAGCAGGTAGATCAGGTAGCCAGGGATGATCAGGTGACCCGAATGAGTCAAGATGGGTGTATGGGGGAGCAAATGTGAACTACTGATTAGAACCAGTGGAGAAAGTGATTTACCAGAATTACAAGGAAGTTAAACTTTCAAATAGAGAATTACAGAGTAAGAGAGCTCAACATACTGACATACTGACTCTTTGAAGAGAAACTTGAGGATCACTATAACTTTGATTATATTTTCTATCACATTTCCCACCTATCTTTGTCTTTTGGTCATATTTCATTAATTCTTTCTCTTTTAATTTCTGTAATGACCTTTAAAGTTACATCTCTAAAAGCTCTTTTTTGTTTTATAAGTATTCGTTTTTCATACCACCCTGTTCTTGTTTTATACATATAAAATCTTCTCTGATTTTTCAGAGGATATTAATTCAAGATAACAGTTTTGAAGAAAACATCAAAAAACTCTCAGTGTGGGTTTTTTCCCCCTCCAGTTATTCTGCTATTTTTTTTATTTCCTGTGGACAGTTTACCTCAAATGTCTCATAATGTTTCATTTTATTAACATTTCATAGAGAAGCTCTGAAAAGCAGATTGGAAGCTGTGTCTGGCTTAGCTTGAGGGATCCTCATTCATTTGCTGTTCTTGTTCCAACAAAATAAGTCAACAGAGGTATATCCCAACAGTTACCAAGTTACTCAGAGAAGAAACTGCCGATCTCTTGCCTTAGATAGGAGTTGGGAAGGAGCTTAGCTACCAGCCTTCCATGCATGTGGCAAAGAAGGAGACTGGAGGAGTTAATTATATACAATTTTTGTGCTGCCTACAGAAATTCAGTTGAGCCCTCTGCCTCAACATCACTTTCCTCTGCACTTAGTGTCCCCTAGTCCCAAGTCCCTCCCAGTCCTGGTGTGTGAACTGTCACTCTTCATGCCTGCCTTTATGAGCATGGCTGCTTCCTTACCTCATTAAATCCATACATGTTCTGTTTTCTACAAATCGACTGAACTTGCTTTGCTGTTGCTGTCACCATTTCCATGTTCCCCTTGTATTTGTCAGTTTAGATCTTATTTTCTCCTTAATGTTCTTTTTAGAGTATTTTTGGAGGGAGATTAGAGGCATAGTTGACTGACTCCATGTATTTATTATGTAATTTGGCTTCCTCTTGTTTTTGCTAATTTTAATTTTATTGGAATATATTCCTTAGTCATTCTCTTCAATGCAGCCAGTGACTTGTAAATTGTATGATGTTTAATCACTTAGGTTGCCTTTACATTTAAATAATAGTTTGTTTAGCTGAGAAAGATAAAAGATATTTTTTCTCAGAACGTAGAAGATTCTATTCCATTATCTTCTAGTGAGATATCTCATTTCCCTCTGACACAAATTATATAAATAATTTATGGTTGTTAGCTGCCAGTGAACAGGAGCTTGAGAAGTTTTCCCCAACTTTATAGTAGGAAAGTGTTCCAATAAGTAGGAAAGTTAAAAAATGGTACAGGAAACACCCATGTACCTCCTACCTAGGTAAGCTTTTAGCTGTATTTGCTTGATATCTTTCTCTCTCTATGTGAATTCTTTTGTGTAACCATCTGAAAATAAGTTGCAGCCCTCATGAGACTTCACCCCTAATTATTTAGTAAACATCTCCAAAAAATAAGGAAAATCTTCTATTAGCCACAATCCTCTTACTATAGCTAGGAAAATTAATACTTATTATTTTATGAGAAATATTTTATATGTTCTTCTCTCCTACTTTTTAGAATTGTTCCTTGATGTTTTGATATTTTGTGTGTACTAAAGTTGGAGTTTTCTTTTTCTTAAAAAGAAAGTTAACTTTATTTTTTATTTTATTAAACTTTTAAGTTCAGGGTACATGTACAGGTTTGTTGTATAGGTAAACTTGTCATGTGGGTATGTTGTACAGATTATTTTATTACCCGGGTATCAAGCCTAGTGCTCATTACTTATTTTTTCCGATTCTCTCCCTCCTCCCAACCTCCACTCTCCAGCAGACCCCAGTGTATGTTGTTTCCCTCTTTGTGTCAGTTCTCATTATTTAGCTTCCATATGTAAGTGAGATCATGCAGTATTTGGTTTGCTGTTTCTGCATTAGTTTGCTAAGGATAATGGCCTTCAGCTCCATCCATGTTCCTGCAAAGGACATGATCTCATTCTTTTTTTTTATGGTTGCATAGTATTCCATATTGTGTATGTACCACATTTTCTTTATCCAATCTATCATTGATGGGCATTTAAGTTGATTCCATGTCATTGCTATTGTAAATAGTGCTGCAGTGAACATATGCATGCCCATGTCTTTATGATGGAATGATTTATATTCCTTTGGGTGTATAGCCAGTAATGGGATTGTTGGTTTGAAAGGTAGTGCTGTCTTTAGGTCTTTGAGGAATTGTTACAGCATTTTCCACAATAGTTGGACTAATTTACTCTCCCACCAGTGGTGTATAAGCATTCCTTTTTCTCCCCAACCTTGCCAGCATCTGTCATTTTTTTTGATTTTTTATAATAGCCATTCTGACTGATGTGAGATGGTATCTTATTGTGGTTTTGATTTGCATTTCTCTAATGATCAGTGATGTTGAGGTTGGCCTCAATATCATCACTTATATGCTTGTATGTCTTCTTTTAAAAAGTGTCTGTTCATGTCCTTTGCCTACTTTTTTATGGGGTGGGTTATTTTTCTCATAAATTTGTTTAAGTTCCTTATAGATGCTTGATATTAGACCTTTGTCAGACACATAGTTTGCAAATATTTTCTCTCATTCTGAAGTTGTTTACTCTGTTGATAGTTTACTTTGCTGTGAAGAAGCTCTTTAGTTTACTTAGATCACATTTCTCAATTTTTGCTTTTGTTGAAATTGCTTTTGGTGTCTTTGTCATGAAATCTTTGCCTGTTTCTATGTCCAGAATGTTTTTGCCTAGGCTGTCTTCCTGGGTTTGTATAGCTTTGGGTTTTGCATTCAAGTCTTTAATTTATCTTGAATTAGTTTTTGTATATGGTGTAAGGGACAGGTCCAGTTTCAGTCTTCTGCATATGGCTTACCAGTCATCCACCACCATTTATTGAATAGGGAATCATTGCTCCATTGCTTGTTTTTGTCAAATTTGTTGAAGATCAGATGGTCCTAGGTGTACAACCTTGTTTTGGGGCTCTCTGTTCTGTTCTATTGGTCTAGGTATCTACTTTTGTACCAGTACCATGCTGTTTTGGTTATTGTAGCCCTGTAGTATGGTTTGATGTTGGGTAACATGATGCCTCGAGCTTTGTTCTTTTTGCTGAGTATTGCCTTTGTTATTTGGGTTCTTTTATTATTACATGTTAACTTTAAAATAGTATTTTCCAGTTATGGGAGAAATGTCATTGGTAGCTTGTTAGGAATAGCATTGATGGCTTTGGGCAGTATTGCCACTTTAACAATATTGATTCTTCCTATTCATAAGCATGGAATGTTTTCCATTTTTTTGTGTCATCTCTGATTTATTTGAAAAGTCCCTTGTAGTTCTCCTTGTACAGCTCTCTCATCTCCCTGGTTATCTGTATTCCTAGACATTTTATTATTTTGTGACAATTGTGAATGGAATTGCATTCCTGATTTGGCCTTCTGTTTGACTCTTATTGATGTATAGGAATGCTAATGATTTTTACATACTGATTTTGCATCCTAAGACTTTGTTGAAGTTGTTTATCAACTGAAGGAGCTTTTGGACTGAGGCTATTGGGTTTTCTAGATATAGGATTATGTAGTCTGCAAACGGATAGTTTGACTTCTTTTCTTCCTATTTGGATGTCCTTCATTTCTTTCTCTTGCCTGGTTGCT
The DNA here is from genome assembly GCF_001604975.1 of Cebus imitator. Classification (NCBI taxonomy): domain Eukaryota; kingdom Metazoa; phylum Chordata; class Mammalia; order Primates; family Cebidae; genus Cebus; species Cebus imitator. Next base: position 561,713 of record NW_016108064.1, on the reverse strand, counting down.
CTGGCCAGGACTTCCAATGCTATGTTGAATAGAAGTGGTGAGAGAGGGCATCCTTGTCTTGTGCCAGATTTCAAGGGGAATGCTTCTAGCTTTTGCCCATTCAGTGTGATGTTGGATGTGGGTTTGTCATAGATGGCTCTTACTATTTTGAGGTATGTTACTTCAATACCTGGTTTATTGAGAGTTTTCAGCTTGAAGGGATATTGAATTTTATTGAAAGCCTTTTCTGCAACTATTGAGGTAATCCTGTGGGTTTTGTCTTTAGTTCTGTTTATGTGATGAGTCACATCTATTTATTTGTGTATGTTGAACCAACCTTGCAACCCAGGGATAAGACCTACTTGATCGTGGTGGATAAGCTTTATGATATACTGCTGGATTCAGTTTGCCAGTATTCTGTTGAGGATTTCTGAATAGTTAGGTTGCAAGCTAGACTAATAGCAAAGAAAAGAGAGAAGATTCAAATAAACACAATTACAAATGACAAAGGGGATATTACCACTGACTGCACAGAAATACAAATAACCATCAGAGACTATTATGAACACTTCTGTGAATAAATTCCTGGACACATAAACCCTCCCAAGACTGAGCCAGGAAGAAATTGAATCTGTGAACAGAACAATAACAAGCTCTGAAATTGAATCAGTAATAAATAGCCCACCATCACCAAAAAAATAAAAGCCTAGGACAAGATGAATTCATAGCCAAATTCTACCAGATGTACATAGAAAAGCTGGTACCATTCCAACAAAAACTGTTTCAAAAATTCCTCCCTAATTCATTCTATGAGGCCAACAACATCCTGATACTAAAACCTACTGGAGAAAAAAAAAAAAAAAAAAAAAAAAAAAAAAAAACCACCAAAGGTGGATCTTTCTATGTGATTTCTTTTTAATCTACGCTGCTTAGCCCTTAAGTAGGCTCTTGCAATCTTACGCAAAAGCTTCTTTCAGTTCTAGGACATTTTCTTTGATTTTACTACCCCCTCCCTTTGCTCTCTATGTTGTCTTCCTTTGAAACTGTCTCTGCAACTGCTGGATATCCATGCTAGTTCTCTTATTTTTCCATACTTTCTATTTCTTGGTTCTTTGGGATTCATTTAGGTAGGATTCCTTAGCTTGATCTTGTAGCTCACTAATTTGTTTCTCAGCTTTGTTCATTTTACTGTTTTTTCCACCTCTACCTTTTACATTTCATAATGAATTTTTGAATTTAGCATATTTCTATTGGAGTCTTTACTGAATACAAAATCTTCCTGAACTTCCCTGGGGACAGGAAAGAAAGGTCTTCTTTTAGACATTTTCTAAAGTTTCATTTGGTTTTCCCTGTTAGCTCAATTTATTCCATTGTTAGTTCTTTTATTTTGGAGCCTCTATTACTTTCTAGTTTTTTTGCAAATGTATTGTGATTACTGGTTGTGTGATCATCTTTATTTGCATTTCCCTGCCAACCTTGTGGACATACTTTGTTTTTATTGTAATCACCTGAAAAAGGCATTAGTCATACCTGTGTTACTAGGGCTAGATTTCTAAGGAATGTGTAGTATGTCTCTCAGAACTATTCTTCCGAGGATCAACGGGGAAACAATTATCCATCACTTCCTGACCCTCACTGATAAAGGGTTCACCCACAGGTTCCCAATGCCCCTAAGCTTCTGGACTGCAAATGCATGCACATGGAGTGGTCTTCTGTGTCTTATGCTGCAGCAATGTGAAGCCCTTGAGCAGAAAGCATGAGCAATTGGGGTTATGTTAATATCACGTGAGACAGAGGCTTCAGGGAACTATTTGTCACAGCTATAGCTGAAATCAAAGGTGAGACTGAGAAGGTCTAAGGAAGGTATTAGTGGCACCTGGATCAGAATATGAGCTAGGAAACTTCAGGCAAAAGATGTTATCCTTTCAGTCATGGTCTCTATGAGATACCTGAGAATCTTAAAGCAAAGGAAGTTTCTGCTTGCAGTTACCTGACATCATAAGGACAATAACATATCCAAATAAGCCTCAGGTGCACAAGCTCAAACAGTTCTTTAAACTTGGTTAGACCAGAATAGCCAAACACCACTTCACTCTTCTCATTGACACTTTTGGAATTGGCTCCTAATTTCAGAGTCTTTCCAACACCAGCCATTGACAACATGATTGTGAGGCAGTGGGCCAGCATTAGGAGATGTGGAAGTAGCTAATGGCACACACTATACTATCTTCACCTCCAGTGCAGGGACGTTTGTCCTTGGAAGTCTCTCAAAGACAAAAGGTCTTTACTCCTTGTGATTTTTTTTTTTTTTTTTTTTTTTTTTTGAGACGGAGTCTTGCTCTTGTTGCCCAGGCTGGAGTGCAATGGCGCGATCTCAGCTCACCGCAACCTCCGCCTCCTGGGTTCAGGCAATTCTCCTGCCTCAGCCTCCTGAGTAGCTGGGATTACAGGCACGCGCCACCATGCCCAGCTAACTTTTTTGTAGTTTTAGTAGAGACGGGGTTTCACCTTGTTGACCACGATGGTCTCGATCTCTTGACCTCGTGATGCACCCGCCTCGGCCTCCCAAAGTGCTGGGATTACAGGCTTGAGCCACCGCGCCCGGCCCAACTCCTTGTGATTTTTAGTACCTTCCCAAAAGTACTGACAGACCTGAACTTTACTGGACATCTCAGAACAAGATAATAAATTTCAATCCTTATTAGATCTGATGAATATTAATATTACGTATGTTGTTACTGTTTACTAGGGGAAATTATTTTCAGGACAACAGTGATGTATAAGTTTTTACTGAAATAACTTCATTTTATAAATAAACAATAACAGAAGGTTACTATGTAATTGAAACCAGGATAAAAAAGGGAAATGTTATCAGAAATTTGTCTCTAACTACCAATTGTTATAGAAAGCTCCCACAATTTATACTATTTCCCTTTTAAAGCTTCCATTTAAAAAAATGTTATTGTAGGCCGGGCGCGGTGGCTCAAGCCTGTAATCCCAGCACTTTGGGAGGCCGAGGCGGGTGGATCACAACGTCAAGAGATCGAGACCATCCTGGTCAACATGGTGAAACCCCGTCTCTACTAAAAATGCAAAAAATTAGCTGGGCATGGTGGCGCGTGCCTGTAACCCCAGCTACTCAGGAGGCTGAGGCAGGAGAATTGCCTGAACCCAGGAGGCGGAGGTTGCGGTGAGCCGAGATCGCGCCATTGCACTCCAGCCTGGGTAACAAGAGCGAAACTCCGTCTCAAAAAAAAAAAAAAAAAAAAAGTTATTGTAAGAGCAAAGAGAGCCAGGAGAGAAATAATTCTTTCTTTCTTTCCTTTTTCTTTTTGAGACAGAGTCTCACAGTTGTCCATGCTGGAGCATAATGGCATGATCATCCCTCACTGTAGCCTCGACCTCCATGGGCTCAGGAGGTCCTCCCACCTCACCCTCCTGGGTATTTAGGACTACAGATGTGTGCTATGATGCCCAGATAAGTTTTTGTATTATTATTATTATTTTTTTTGTAGAGATGAGGTTTTGCCATATTGCCTAGGCTGGTGGTCTCAAACTCCTGGGCTCAATTCATCTGCCCGCCTTAGCCTCCCAAAGTGCTGTGATTACAGGCATGAGTCACCATGAAGATGGAGAAGACGCTTTCAGGTACTAGAATATTTGAGATATAATCAGTGACTATGTTAAGGGTATGATGTAAACAGTGAAGAAGAAGAGAGCTACAAGCTGACTTCAGATTTTAAGCATGGGTTAATAAAGGTGGGTATTGATATAGCCAGTTGATATTGGGTATACACAAGGGGTAAGGAAAAGGATGCCCAGTAGTGGGAAGACATTCACCTAAGAAACATTAGATTTAGGTACTTCTCAAAAAGGAAACAGTTTCATCTAACTGATAAAAAGTTTGTCCGTAGCTCAAGAGGCAGAAGGAATTGAGATGAAAATAAAGATTTGAAGTCAAAACACACTGATGATAGCTAAAAACGACATGAATTAATTTTACTTGTTCTTTGTGTGTAGCAAGGCAGAGAACTGAGAAAAGATCCAAAATTAAAGAATGTATTAGTCTGTTTTCATGTTGCTGATAAAGACATACCTGAGATTGGGTAATTTATAAAGAAAAAGAGGTTTAATAGACTCACATTTCCATGTGGCTGGGGAGGCCTCACAATCATGGTGGAAGGTGATAGCTGTGTCTTACATGGTAGCAGGGAAGAGAGAAATTTGTGCAGGGAAACTCCCCCTTATAAAGCCATCAGTTTTCATGAGACTTATTCATTATCATTAGAAAAGCATGGGAAAGACCTACCCCCATGATCAATCACCTTCCACCATGTCCCTCCCCTGACACATGGGAATTATGGGAGCTACAACTCAAGATGACATTTGGGTGGGGACACAGCCAAACCATATCAAGGAATATCTGAAAGAGACTCCACTTATAGAAATAAGAATAGAAATAACAAAACAGTGTGTTTTGGAAACCAAGAGCATTTCAAATTTTAAAAAGAAAGAGAGGCCAGTTGTAGTGGCTCACACCTGTAATCCCAGCACTTTGGGAGGCTAATGCAGGAGGATTGCTTAAAGCCAGCAGTTTGAGACCAGTATGAACAACATAAAAAGACTCCATTCTACAAAAAATTTGTAAAACTAGCTGTGCTTGGTGGTGGTACATGCCTGTAGTCCCAACTACTCAGTAGGCTGAGGCAGGAGGATCACTTAGAGCCCAGGAGTTTGAGGCTACAGTGAACTGTGATAGTACCACTGCACTCCACACTGAGTGACAGAGCAAGACCTTGTCTCTTAAAAACGCAGGGGGATAGACAATGTCATATAAAGTAAAGAGATATAACTAAAGATATAAACTAAAATATAAACTAAGATATAAGATATAAACTAAGATATAGACTAAAAATGATGATTAAATTTGGCTGTAATGTTACTATGGACCCCAACAGAGCAATGTCAATAGTGTGCTGAGAATGGGAGCCAGAATTCAGCAGAAGTGCAGACGCCAGATAAGGTAGTCTGGGTTTATCTCTTCTTCCTGATTAATCTGAACTTGTGGGATTAAAACATAGCGTTGGAGAATGAAATTCAAGGGAAGGTATTTGTTTTTATGTCTATTTTGGTGTGGGAGTAAAAGTAAAGGAGCAGATGGGGAAGATTAAATATGTAGGGGGGAGAGTGGATAACTGAAGGTTATTTATAAGTAAGGACTACACAATATATCCTGGTAACAAAACTGCACTTGCACGCCCTAAATCTTTTTTTTTAAATAGCCAAAAAAAAAAAAAAAAAAAATGCCAATAGGAGGTGCCCGTGGCTCTGTGAGGACAGAGACCCAGAAGTTTGGTTTCATCAATTTGCAGGGTCGCTTGACTTTCTCTAGCAGTGCTCAGTCCTTTTTCAGGAAGAAAAATTGGATTGTTTCTAGTCTTTTGTCCAAAGGTCAGAAAATATTTGGAGTGAGTGTGGCAGGAGGATAGGATGTAGGTAAACTGAGGTACTGGTGAGAAGGGAGAGTGATCAATCATCATGTTGAGGTAGGTTGTAAAGCTACTGGTGAGATGGCATGTACAGTGGGGTCGGGGGAGGTGAGGTATCAAGGAGGGGAGGGCTCTGGGAGTAAAGTCAAGGTCAGAGGGAAGAAAATTCTCTGAGAAGTGGAAGGTCAGGAGGTTGTGGTGAGAGTCTGAACATTGTAATCTAGGATTTCTGGAGCCTAAGCACATTCTTGAGGCCAGCATTGAACCAGACTAGTGTTTGAGCAGAGAGAAGAAAGAGAATCAAATAATTATTTCTATCATATTTAACTATATCTTCATCAATGTCCCAGATCAATACAGGGGGATAAAGCAATGCAGTAGTTATGAACTCACAACTCACAAAACTCAGTGGTGATTCCTGTCCCTTTTATCTTATCATTTAAGGGAAATCTAGTTAAAAGTGGCCATTAATCAGAGCCTGGGAAGTGCTGACTATTTGAAGGGGTGGAAAAGCTAATTATTAGACATGCCCTCAATCACCACTCAAGCATAATGTGACTATGAGCCATCACTGGCGGTAATATTTTCAAGGTGCTTGTACCACAGGAAATATCATGTTACATATTTATTTCAATGTATTTTAACAAAATGCCATGCAATGGAATAATTTGATACTAGGTGTAATGTTTAAAGATACGTCAAAGAGAGGATGACTTAGCCTAGAGGTTATGAAACACTATGGAAAAAATGGAAATCTTGGGCTGTTCTCATTAACTATTGTGGATAACCACTGTATTTCCCAATGTGCAAAGTATGCAAATTGTGGAAGATTCACAAACATTTTTTTGGAAAATGGCAACAAGAAAGTAGATAAATGATTTTTCCTCCGGGGCAGATCATTAGGCTTTACCTTGTTTTTCTGCTGTGTCTTAATTTTATCTCCTACAACTCACATAGAAACTAGAGGATACACACACAATTTCTGTTTTTGTTACATATTTGTCATTGTTGAAAGCTTCATTAACTTTTTTCACTGCAAAAGGATATGACCTTACAATCCTGAAAGAGTGAAAACTACTCTGGCATTCTTGGATCACCTTACAACCTTTTTCAGATTTTCTTTTTTTTTTTTTTTTAACTTTTATTTTAGGTTCAGGGGTACATGTGCAGGTTTGTTATGTAGATAAAGTTGTGTCCCAGGGGTTAGTTGTGCAGATTATTTCATCACCTAGATACTAAGCCTAGTACCCAATAGTTATTTTTCAGATTTTCTAGCCTCTTTCTACAGAATTGGTACTCTGACCTTAGGAAGGAAAGGGAAAAGTTTTACAACCGAAACAAGATCCATTGCCAATCTAAGCGACTTTTTAATGTATCTTGAACTGGGCTGGTGAAGTTCAGTAATCAGAATGATAAAAGCATCCTTTTCTTTGCCTTGCTGGTTTAGAGTGTTTATGTACTCTATGGGTTTACGTTTTTACAAAGCTCACCCTTGCACTTAAGTTTTCTGTTTCATCAGCAACATTTAGCTGAATTGGCCTAAAATTTGCCTTCTGATAGAATGAGGTATCCTCCGAAGTACTGACCCCAAACTCTGCTGCTTAACAAGGGTGTATACATTTTCTTAAAAAGACACTGTGTGACCAGTCGAATGTAAATGTTTAAAATTCAGAAACACAAGAGTGCAGCCTGCTTTGATTTAGTTTGCAACTTTCCTGCTGCAAAACTGCCTCAAGCAATGTAATACAAGCTCCAGCCAACTTCATTTTTTTTTAATAAGAGAAAATAAAAGTTAAAAATAAAAAAGCATGTTGTAAGTGCTTCTTAAACCATCTCAGGATCACAGAAGGACAGAAATAAACAGTTGGCTTTGATGAACCCAAAGCAGTGGGATGGTGACAGGAACTGATTGAGAAGCTTGTGACAGACTTCTAGAATCCTTGTCCTCATGTGATAATTAACACTCCACACACTAAATTTCTTTTGTTTTTCTGACTCCAAAATTTTAGCCTTGCTCAATTTATTATTTCCAGTTGTCCTAGGACATTTTTATTTACAGAAATGGATTTAGTCCCAATGAGCTCCAGATATGGAACAGAATTTACATAATCTCTTCCATACCTGGAGCTCACTGGAACTAAATTGGAATACATCTCTGCTCACCTCAATCCTACCCCAAAGATAACTTGATAACATAGTTTCTACCCCAAAGAAGAAAGGCCATTTAATTAAAGAGGCTTTAAATTGTACATTTCTCCGGTTCTCAACACAGTCAGGTATTTTCTTTGTAGAACTCCGTGGGAAATTCATTCAGTGAGACAGAGCCATTGGGCACAGTGAGCACTGAGGCAGACATGTTATTTCTGAAGGAAAATCCTCTCCTCAGTTAGTTCAGAAAGGGAGGGAGAGCTTTAATGTTTGTCTTGTGGTTCTATTTTGCTTTACTGCACTTTGTAATAAACGCTCTGGTCGAAAGACCAAGTTCTGATGAAGTGGCACAAAACTGCATGTCATCCCATAGTCTTAGAAAAGAAGGTTGCTGTGTTTTTATTTTGAGCATACCATAACATGGGATCCCATCACAATCTTTGAAAACTGAACTATAACAACACACAACTGATGTTTGGATTGCCTATAAACCACAATAGAATAGCCACAATGCCAGCAAGTTTCCTTCCTTCACTTCAGCCAAGTGTTCTAAAAGCTGTATCCTGGAATTGTATTGTAGAATAGCAAGGATTTCTGGAGTAAAAATGGTTTTAGAAGAAAATGACTGATTAGTTCTAATGCAGCATGGGGTGCCTGAGACAGAAATTTTAGCTGTTTTTACACCCCAGTAACTCACTGTGAAATAGAGACCAAATCCTTTGGAGCCCTCCATTTAACAGATGAGAAGGTTGATGTTGAAGGCAATGAGCTTCCTTACCTGTAAATGAAAAAAATCAAAAGCTTCAATTTGATGATCCATTAGACCTTTCTATAATTCTAAACTTTTTCTTTTTGCTTTGGGAGGGGTTCCATTACTGGTGTAAAAATTATTGCTCAGTACTCTCCATTTTAGAAATAAATGACTTCTCAGGAAATCTTTTTTTAATTCATAGGAAAATTAATAAATTAATAATATGTACTAACAAAAATGACTTGCTAATTACCTCTAGAATTGATTGAGAAGAAAGGATGTACAAGTCTGCTTCCTGGAAGATCTTGGAGTCTAAGATACAGGCACATCTCATGACCATGCGAGAGAGTCATCTGACTCCTAATGGTAACCATGAAGCAAGGCTCAGCAGTTAGGCAGCATTTACTTATCACTTGTTGCCATTGATGTTCACCAGGACACTTTTCCCTCTCCTGCAGAGGGCCAGAGCTGCTGTGGTGATTTCAGAAAAATAAGAGCCAGTCCTTGAGAATGGGCTGATTACAGACTGGTGGGAAGTAAGTTGGGAAGCACTAGAAGATGATGCATAGCTTATTTCCATTCTGACTTTGGATTCTTTGAGAACAGCTCTCTCTGATAAGTTGAGAATTGACTATGTGTCTGTATTAATATATGTCCAGAACAAATTGGACAATTCATAAAGGTCATTTCCAGCTTGGTCATTTCATGATCCTCAAATCCAAGTTCAGTTAGCATTTTCTTCATGTATATTCTTCATCTCAATTCTCTACTCACAGATACAGAAATATTTCCCTGAGAAAGAGCATTGGTATAGAGTGAAATTATATGAGAAACATCTGTTACTGAATTGGAAACTATTTAACTTTCAGTTGCCGTTCAATTGCACATACCCCTAGCTCTATAACAAATGATAATGACACCAACTATTTTTTAAGAAATAATTTGTGTATTATTCTCTTGGGATTGAGCTGCTGAGGATGTTTCACCCAATTTACATCCAAGTCTATGAAACCAAAATACACTGCTTTAATCTATCCAAGGTGATTTAATCCATGCAGAGTAATTCTCCAGGTAGTAGAGGATTTTCAGGCATTAATCTTATAGCTTGTGTTTGCAACGAGGTCAGGTGTTGCCATAAAGGAACGTAAGTTACTCCTTCTTGGATTAAAAAAAGGGATGGCCATTGAGACAGAGATGGAAAGGAAGTTCTTTCACTGTGGGAATGATTAAAGAAGGTGGGAAGGAGAAGAGGTAATCCCGGGCAATTGCATGGCTAAGACTGAAAACCTCTCCAAATTCAGCCACCCTGGGGGATCTTATAAAAATTGCTTTATATATAAACTGAGTAATGTCTTAATTATAAGACTGAAGTTGTGGGTGGACCAGGCCTACAATGGCATAGAAGTATCATAGTTGAAAGTGCCACCACGGAGACATTTCTTCTCCCTATGGAGAAACTACCACAGACAAGAGATGGATGACAGTGGTGCTTGCAGATCGCTAAAGCACACCTCTGTTGTATTCACCAACCACAGCATGGCTGGTACTCAGCAACAATACTGTACTGCAGGGACTATACCTGGGTGACTACGTTCCTTGTGTTTCAACAGCGACACCATGTGGTAGCAATTATATAAAAGAGTGGCTTTCATCACCGATAGAGCAGGTGTTCTGCTTTTCGTTCAGGATGAAATTTAAGCATCTCTGGGAGATATGAAATTCTCCTAGGAAGGAGGATCCTAGGGAAGGAAGGGAACAAATGCTATAATCCAAATAGGCCATGCCACTATCTGAAAGGGACCCTTTCCTTCCCTCCTCTTCAAAAAGATGATAAAGAAATATTTAATTCCATCAGGAATTATCTGTTCACTCAACAGAGAAAATTAGGATTAATCAATTTTGAGGCCTCAGAAAGATCCAGTATGAGTGGCAAAGTAATTTTACAGCTCAAAACTTTAATGCCAACCCTATTCCCCAAATAATCTCTTTGCAATAAGGGCCTTGGAGTAGAAGCTAAAAGCTTAGGCTTTGTCTCAGACCTACCTGGGATTAAGCCTAGATTTGCTACTTTCTATCTATGACTTTGGAAAAATTATTCAACTTTGGGCCTCACTTTTTCTACCTGTGAGATGAGAAAGAAACAACACACCTCACAGAGAGATTTTGAGAACCTAATGCATTTTTTAAAAATAACTTTTTTCTCTCAGGCTGGAGTGCAGTGGCGCGATCTCAGCTCACTGCAACCTCTGCCTCCTGGGTTCAAGTGATTCTTCTGCATCCCTCTATAGTAGCTGGGATTACAGATGCACACCAGGATGCCTGGCTAATTTTTGTATTTTTAGTAGAGACGGGGTTTGGCTATGTTGGCCAAGCTGGTCTCGAACTCCTTAACTCAAGTGATTCACCGGCCTCAGCCTCCCAAAGTGCTGGGATTAGAAGCATGCGCCACCGTGCCTGGTACTAATCAGCATAGAGTTTTTATACCAGTGCTGGATCCAGTAAACTGACATTTGCTGGATGCCGAAGTACTTTTATGTTTTAGTAGTGTCTGGCTGTTTACTTTGCTCTTGGGACCTCTCTTACTTTCATTAATTCAAGAGTTTTGTATAATCCTGTAACCAGGTATTGATTATTGTATGACTTATTCTGTTTTAACTTTACATCTACATTTCTGAAATGCACTCCAGCGTGAAATTATATTTTTGTTAGTATTTTAGAATAAATGGCCATTGTTTGAAAGTTCTGGTGAAGTGTAAGGATCACAAAGTTGAATACCTCCAGAGACCAGGCAGGAATATAATTAATTAAAGCACATGAGATGAGAAGCAGCAGTAGTGCCTGATATGAAGAGTCTTTTCCCTCTGTGGGAGCAGCCTCGCCCCATCAGGTGACTGTTAGCAGGTAGAGAAAGACTTAGTGTTACCATGTCTTCTAATTTTCAAGAAAAGCAAGAAAGACAATTTTATTGTGTAGAATTCTCTCATCTTAACTGTTGACCAGTCATCCAGATGTTTGAAAATACGATGGACCAATCAAGGCATATTTGTGAGCCAAGCATAGGCCTGCCAGTTTGCAGCCTCTACATCAATTTCCCCGGGAGATACAACTTTGGATGAATGCCACCTAGTGGTAAGAATTGTAATTAAGAGACAAAACATGCTTTACAGTGTGTGATTCCAATGCTAAGCATGAAATGGTGATGGTTATCTTCTCATCTTTTCTTAAATTATTAGCCATAAGTGCCAGTGGAGTCCATTAGCATTAACATCTTCAATCACAAACAGTGGTGCCATGATGTATTTCACTCTCATAACCCTAGTGGCTACAGAAAGGCTGCCCAGTAGTGCATTTATAAGATCTCTTATATTCCAGTCTACGGTTTCTGGGGATTCTGTTTTTAAAACTTTGGATCATTTGCTGTTGGAAACTACTCTCCCAAATCTATGTTCTATTTTTACCTTGTCCAGAACTGATATGAGGTAGAGAGGAGGGAAATGGAAAGAAATCATGGAGTTAATGATGGGTGAGAACATCAAAAACAACTTATGTACCATCTTTGTTCATTTCCTTTTCGTTTACCTGTGCTAGCTCCTGAGGCTGAGTTTTCTTGTAACATCATTTATGTTAGTTTGTTTCTTTGTATCCTAAAATATCTCTTTGCATATCCGTAAGGCACAAAATTATGGCCTTCTAATAAACCAGAGGTCAGCAAATTATAGCCTGTGGGTCAAATATGGCCTGATGCCTGTTTTTTGAATAAATTTTTATTAGGGCACAGGCATGCTCCTTTGTTTACATGTCTTCTTTCTAGAATCACAGAGTTGGGCAGTTGTAACTTATGATTTATAAAGCCTAGCATGTTTACTATCTGGCCCTTTACAAAAAGAAATTGCCAGCCCCTGCAATAATATTTTTTAAAACACTGTTTGCATAACATATATTTTCTTATCTTTTTGCTTATAATCTTTTGGTATACCCATATTTTAAGTGTGTCTTCTTTAAACAAAATATTGCTGAATTATATTTAATCCAATCTTGATTTTTATTTAACTGGCCAATTCAGTTGAACTAGTATATTCAGGTTTATTTTTGCCTTCCTATTTTGTGGTTTTAAGTAATATTGTTTTCCTTCATACTTCATTTTTTTTCATCTTTTCAAGACTTTAATAGTTTTTTTGGGCAAAAATTCATATTACCCAATGATATTTTGGAGGGTTTATATTTCATTTCTATTATTTGAATAGTCTTCAACATTTAATGTGTACACATGACTTTGCAAAGTTCAGTGTTACTTTTATCCTTCACTTGGGAAATACAGTTTCTTAAAAGGCTTGAATAACACATTGCCTCAGATGTAACATATTATTATTTCCATATTTTAGTTCTGACTTATTTTTATATTCATGAAACAATTCGTAAATAATAATTGAATATTTTATATCGTCAATTGTTGTTGCTATTGACCCTGGTGTTTGTCAGTTCCTTTATTTGCCACTGCTTCTTGCTTCTTTGTTCTTCCTTTGGGTTGCATTTCCTTTTGCTGGCAGCATATTTTTTAAAACATGCTTACATGAAGGTCTACTATATATGCAATTGGAGTTCTAGAAGGGGAGAAGACAAGGATGGGGAAGAAACAACATTTCAAGAGGAAATCTCTCAAGAATTTGCCAAGTTTGACCCAAAACATCAAGCAGTCGGTTTAAGAAGTATATAAACCCCAGCTGGGTAAATACAGTGAAACCACGCTTTGGCACATCAGAGTCAAACTGAAGGAATCAAAACAGTAATACAGTGTTGAAAATACACATTACCTTCAAACCAGCTACAAGAAGGTAAATAGCTAATTTCCTAAAACAAATTATGGAAGCCAGAAAACAATATAATGACATCTTTAATGATAAGATTACTGCCAATTTAGAATTCTCTGCCAACCTAAAATATACTCCAGAATTGAAGGTGAAATAAAGATATTTCTAGACAAAATAAGCCTGAGAGGTTTCATCATTGACAAATATTCCAGTAGGTACTACAGAATTCTTTAGGTAGAAGGAAAATGATCAAGAAAGAAATACAGAAATGGAGGAGGAAAAAGTAAATCAGTGATGTTGGTAAATACATGGATACATTAAAAAATTTTACTATTCGGCAAATGTCAAATGGTTTTAATTCAATGTAATTCAATATATGTTGAATTAAAATGCACGGCAATAACATAAAAAGCTAGTGGGGGGTTAATAGAATTAAAAATTATAACACTTTCTCATTGCCTATAAAGTGATAAGAATCCAGGCCTAAATATGTCTAAAACAGCTTTTTAAATATAATATATAACTTAATTGGCACCCTTTTTCTTCTGCCCAGAGGTAGAGGAAACAAAGGATGTTTTACAACTGTTGGCATCAACAAAATATGATTCACAAAGTCTGCCACATAAAGTGATGACTTAAAAAATATAAAGTGTTCCTTCTTTATTCTGGACATGGAGCTTGCTGTCTATTACTAAACACTCGTTATATTGTAGCATTTGGAAAGCATAAGTAACTTACATCAAGCATCAAGTAATGGATTTCTTTATTTCCATTCTCTCATTTTTTTCAGGTTTATGATTCTTATATACACGTTCTTAGTAGCAGAACATCTGGAATGAAATATTAGTGTGTATAGGATAATAAGATTCTATAATTTACATCCTTGATAGAATATCCTGTAACTTTGTTGACAAATTTGTCACACTTCTATTTTAAAGTCCAGCTTCTGTTCAATTCTGTCCTATTGTGCAGTAAGCATCGATTGTAAGGGAGAGTCTTGTTTGTAAACTATATACAGTGGCTAGGATTACATCCGTTCATAATTATGCAGATCTCCCTGCCCAAAGTGGCAAAAGGAAGACATGAATGATACCTACAGGATCTCAATGACATAATGAATACCCTATATCTGCAGTGCAAGATAGGTTTTGTAGCAGGCCAGTTCCTTTGGACCCGACCATATTGCTATCACAGAGGAAAGGCTTGGGGCATAAACCTGATAGTTTTGGTTTTCTACAGTCTCAATCTAATGTTTCATTCCTCTGTCCTTGCTTATTTTATCCTCATTAGGTTCACACAGAGTTTAAATTTATTCTCCACCCAAAAACCCACAGGAATCAAGCAAATGTGTTTTGATGGATTTCTGTAGTTTCCTTTCAGAACCAGATGTTGGACAACAGCCATCTTAGAAAAAACACTTGCTAGATGAGACAGGTTAAAAAGGGAAGGAAGCTTGAAAAAGAAATCAATTGAAAAAAAAGTTGCTCAGCATATTCATATATAAGAAATCCAATTCTATACTAGATATTAACATTTCAAATATTCAAAGTGTATAGTCACTGGAAGCAACATGGAGCCCCACTCACCAAGGTCAGCCTGGCCACAGCCACTGATGATTGCCCAATTCTGCCAGCAGCAGAAGCCAGCACTGAGTGCTTGAAATGCCATCATTCTCCAGGTGCACTGTGCATCAGAGAAAAGGAAATAATTAGACCTTTTGAAGATTACTGAACAGTGGCTCTGAATTGAGACTAATTCCAAGAGAACCAAAAGTCAATGTGGTCACCCCTGTGGCACTGCAGGGTACAGTCCCCTTTCCAATGCTTTCATGGGCTGACATTGAGTGTCTGTGGCTTTTCCAGGTGCACCAGTCAGAGTAGGGGCTTGTAGAAGTCAGGTGATCAGTGGGGTTTGGCTTACATCCACTCCAGAGTAGGCTGAGTGTACCCCTACCTCCATCCCGTGGTTATTTCCACAATTCTAGAATGCTTAATTCAAATAGTCATATTGCGTAAATGACAGAACTCCTAGCACTTCTTATATGTTAGTGGCATCAGAATTGCCAGGAGGGCTTGTTCAAACACAGATTCTTGTGTTTCTGATTCTATAGGTTAGGAATAGTATCCTGGAATTGCATTTCTGACAAGTTCTGAAATGATAGTGATGTTGTTGGTGTAGGTGTCACTCTTTAAGGAAAACTTATTTAAGCTATGGAACTAATTAAATATTTTACTTTTGTGTTAATTTCTTGCCATAAGTATATGAGACTACAGAGATGCTATTTGGAACATAAGTGATAAGATTATTTGAGGCCTATGTCTGTACATGCAAGAGTGATAATTTCAATTTCACTCAAAACTCTATGATACATTTTTTATTCTACCCCCATATTTTATGTTTTACAGTTTAAATATTTTTATGTTTTACAGTTTATATATTTTTATATTGTGTATCTATTAACAAATTATTTTAGGTATAGTTATTTTAATAGTTTTGTCTGTTAACCTTTATTCTAGAGATATAAGTAATTTATATACCACTATTACAGTATTGGGGTATTCTGAATTTGAGTAATCATTTTGCCAGTGAGTTGTATACTTTCATATGTTTTTATATTACTAACTATTATCCTTTAATTTCAGCTTGAATAATTCCCTGTAGCATTTCTTGTAAAGTAGGTCTATTGGTGATGAACTCTCTTAGTTTTTGTTTATCTGGAAAATTCTTTATTGTTCCTTCATTCTACAGGATAACTCTGCCAGGTAAAGGATTAGCTTTTTGTTTATTCTCTTCTCCTTCTGAAATTCCTATAATATAAATGTTAGTTATTTGAATGGTGCTTCATACACTCCACAGGCCTTCTTTATTCCTTTTCATTGTTCTTTTGTTTTTTTCCCTCTGACTGGATATTTTCACATTCGCTGTCTTTTACTTCACATATTCTTTCTTCTGCTTGATCTAATCTGCTGATGATGCTCTCTGTTGCATTTTTAAAATTTTATTTTCTGCATCCTTTAACTCTAAAATTTTTGTTTGTTGCTTTTCTTTTCTCTCTGTTGATTTTATAGCTTTGCTTGTATTTTGTTTTCTTAATTTAATTGTCAGTGTTTTCTTGCAGCTTGTTGAGTTACCTTATAGTAATTTTGAATT
The DNA here is from genome assembly GCF_001604975.1 of Cebus imitator. NCBI lineage: Eukaryota > Metazoa > Chordata > Mammalia > Primates > Cebidae > Cebus > Cebus imitator. Next base: position 545,388 of record NW_016108064.1, on the reverse strand, counting down.
ATTTGTCATGTGCCTCATAGATTTCCATTTCTTTGGAGTCAGTTTTTAAAATATTATTGTGTTCTCTTGTCAGTGACATGTTTCTTTGTTTTTTTATGTTTAGATATATTTAAATACATAAACAATTACTATAGTGTTACAGTTACCTATAGTATTCAGCACAGTAACGTATTCATGGGTTTTAGCTTAGGGCCAATAGACTGCACCATATAGCCTAGTTTATAGTAGATTATGTCATCTAGGTTTGTGTATTTATTCTTTATGATATTTGAATAACAACAAAATCACCTAATGATGCATTTCTCCGAAAATATTCTCATGTTAAGTGACACCTGACTGTAATAGAAAAAGAAAAGAGAAAGAAACACTTCCTAACTAATTTCTATGAGACCAATATTTTTCTAATGCCAAAATCGAATATATCACACACATAAAACCATAGGCCACAGATCCTTATATATACCAAACGACACTAAAAAATTGAATCTAACTGATCCTGAAAGGATTATTTATCATGACCAGATGAATCTTTCCAAGAATGAAAGGGTGTTTCAATGTAAGAAAATCAATTATAATATATGTCACATTAATAGAACAAATAAAAATCACCACATGATTATCTCAGTTGATTCATAGTATCTTTTGGATTTTAGATTTTTTTTCTTTTTTTCTTGATAATTGTATTAGTCTGTTTTCATGCTGCTAATAAAGACATACCCAATACTGAGAAGAAAAAGAGTTTTAATTGGACTTTCAGTTCCACATGGCTGTGGAGGCCTCAGAATCATGGTGGGAGGCAAAAGGCACTTCTTATATGCTGGCAACAAGAGAAAATGAGGAAGAAGCAAAAGCAAAAACCTCTGATAAATCCATCAGATATAATGAGATGTATTCACTATCAAGAGAATAGCATGGAAAAGACTGGGCCCCATGATTTCATTACCTCCCCGTAGGTCCCTCCCACACCATGAGAATTCTGGAAGACACAATTCAAGCTGAGATTTGAATGGGGACACAGCCAAACCTTATCAATAATGTTCTTTGATGTACAAAGTTTCTAATTTAAAATAACATTCAATTCTCTATTTTTTCTTCTTCTTTTTTGGTACCATTTATAAGAATTGACTGCCAAATCCAACATCATGACAATATATTACTTTTAAATTTTCTCTTAAGAATTCTACAGTTTCAGCTCTTACATTTAGGTTCTTAATCCTCTTTGAGTTAATTTTTGCATATGATGTGAGGAAGAAATCACACTTTATTGTTTTACATGTAGTTATCCAGTTGCCCCAGCACCATTTGTTGAAGAGCTATTTTTCAGAAAAAGTACTTAACAAAATTCAGCACACTTTCATGATAAAACTACTTAGAACACTAGAAATAGAAGGTAACTTTTTCAACATAATAAAAGGCATTTATGAAGAACATACAGCTAACATACTCAGTGGTGAATGACTGAAAGCGTTCCGCCTAAAATCAGGAACAAGATATGGATACCTGCTTTCCCCAATGCTCTTCAAATTGAAGTTCCAGCCAGAAAAATAATGCAAGAGAAAGAAATAAAAGGCATTTAAATTGTACAAGAAAAACTAAACTTCTCTATTTGCAGATGACATAATTCTACATAGAAAAGCCAAAAGAATCTACAAGAACTACTAAAGCTATGTAAATAATACAGCAAAATTGTAGGGCACATAATTGACACATAAAATTTAGTTTATTTCTATACACAATGAACAATGTAAAAAGAATCTTTAAAAAAATTATTGGTCCTCCTAAGATGGCGGAGAGAGAGTGAAGAAACTGTTCCCCCCTTGGGTTGCTATCGATCAAGGGTAAAATTCCATTCTGATACCAAAATGCAGTATTCGCACCACTGTGAGCACCTTTTAGAGAGACTGAACAAACAGCGGGAAGCAGGTTTTCTTTGTGACTGCACCATAGTGATTGGAGAATTCCAGTTTAAAGCTCATAGGAATGTGCTGGCCTCCTTTAGGGAGTATTTTGGTGCGATCTACAGAAGCACTTCTGAGAACAATGTCTTTCTTGATCAGAGTCAGGTGAAGGCTGATGGATTTCAGAAACTGTTGGAGTTTATATACACAGGAACTTTAAATCTTGACAGAGATATCTAGTATTACTGGAAACATTGAATTGAATCAACAGACTTGTCTTCTTACTCTGCGAGATTATAATAATCGAGAGAAATCAGAAGTATCTACAGATTTGGTTCAGGCAAATCCTAAACAAGGGGCATTAGCAAAAAAGTCATCTCAAACAAAAAAGAAGAAGAAGCCTTCCAACTCCCCAAAAACAGGGCAGAATAAAACAGTGCAATATCCCAGTGATATTTTAGAGAATGCACCTGTTGAATTATTCCTAGGTGCAAATAAACTGTCCATACCTGTAGGAGAACAAGTTGCAGAAATAAATGATAATTCAGAACTCGAGTTGACATCAGTTGTGGAAAATACTTTTCCAGCACAAGATATTGTGCAAACTGTTACAGTGAAACGGAAATGTGGAAAATCACAGCCGAACTGTGCTCTGAAAGAACACTCTATGTCTAATATAGCCAGTGTCAGGAGTCCTTATGAGGTGGAGAACTTCGGGGAAGAGCTGGATCAGAGGTATTCCAAGGCCAAGCCAATGTGTAACACATGTGGGAAAGTGTTTTCAGAAGCCAGCAGCTTGAGAAGGCACATGAGAATACATAAAGGAGTCAAACCTTATGTCTGCCACTTATGTGGAAAGGCATTTACCCAGTGTAACCAGCTGAAAACCCATGTAAGAACTCATACAGGTGAGAAGCCATACAAATGTGAATTGTGTGATAAAGGATTTGCTCAGAAATGTCAGCTAGTCTTCCATAGTCGCATGCATCATGGTGAAGAAAAACCCTATAAACGTGATGTATGCAACTTACAGTTTGCAACTTCTAGCAATCTCAAGATTCGTGCAAGGAAGCATAGTGGAGAGAAACCATATGTCTGTGATAGGTGTGGACAGAGATTTGCCCAAGCCAGCACACTGACCTATCATGTCCGTAGGCACACTGGAGAAAAGCCTTACGTGTGTGATACCTGTGGGAAGGCATTTGCTGTCTCTAGTTCTCTTATCACTCACTTTTGGAAACATACAGGTGAAAAACCATACATATGTGGTATTTGTGGGAAAAGTTTTCTTTTCTCTGGAGAGCTCAACAAACACTTTAGATCCCATACAGGAGAAAGACCATTTGTCTGCGAATTATGTGGTAATTCTTACACTGATATTAAAAATTTAAAGAAGCACAAAACAAAAGTCCATTCTGGTGCAGATAAAACTCTAGACTCCAGTGTAGAGGACCATGCTTTGAGTGAACAAGATTCCATACAAAAGAGTCCTTTATCAGAAACTATGGATGTGAAACCTTCTGACATGACTTTACCATTAGCTCTTCCACTTGGGACTGAGGACCATCACGTGCTTCTGCCTGTCACAGATACTCAGTCTCCTACATCAGATACATTGATGAGGTCAACTGTGAATGGATATTCAGAACCACAGTTGATATTTTTACAACAATTATACTGAATGTGAGGAATATGGAATTGCTAAGATGTCATTGATAGCAAACATCTCTGGTAAGGTGCATATATTCACATTAAATTCCCATTCATTTGAGTTGTGACCATTATTTTTCATTCACTGAAGTAAAAGCACCTGATGCTGCATCACAACTGCAGTGTTTATTTTTATTTTTGGCTTTTATGTCTATACACACAGCTTTTTAAGGAATGGATTATGTAGCACTATTTTGGGTGGATGAGTTTTATTTTCTTTTAAAGCTGCCTTAATTCCATTTTTATTTTGCATTTTAGAATTGCCCCTCATTTACTACATCAGTCAGTTAATGTGATTCAGTTTTGACCTGTGGGATTTAAAATTTTTACTGCCCTCAGAATTTAAGCAAAATCCATGATAGTATCAGCCCAAGAATGTGTTGTTATGTGTAAGCCCCACAGAACGATACATAAACTATGGAGAAAAAATAAAATTTCATATTTCTACTCAAAAAATTATTTATAATAGCATCCAAAGGAAGACAAATTACAGTATAAATTTAACCAATGAGATAGGATACTTGCACACTGAAAACTGTAAAACATTGCTGAAAGAAATGAAAGAATATATAAATAAATAGAAAGGCACCCCTTGTTCTATATTAGAAGACTTACTATTGTTGATGGCAATAATAATAAGAGCTATCTACAAATTTCAGTCAATCTCTGTATAATTTCCAATGGTATTTTTTACAAAAATAGAAAAGCTAATTTTCAAATTCATGTGTAATTTCAAGAAATCCTGAATAGGATTTTTATTATTACCATCAACAATAGTAAGTCTTCCTCAATATAGAACAAGGAATGCTTTTCTACTTATTTAGGTATTCTTTGTATTCTTTCATTTCCTTCAACAGTGTTTTGTAGCATTCAGTTTGCAAGTATCCTACCTGATTGGTTAAATTTATACCTGTGCATTTTCTCCTTTTGGATGCAATAGAAGACAACATTGAAAAATTACAAAGCTGGAATAATTACACTTAATTTAAAAACTTACAACAAAGCTACAGTAATCATGACAGTGTAGTACTGGCATAAAGATAGATCTAAGGACAAATGGGATAGAATTGAGAGTCTAGAAATAAACCAATATATCTGTGATAAATTGATAATGGCATGAAGACCATTTAGTGGGGAAAAAATAGTTCTTCAACAAATGGTGCTGGGGCAACTGGGTAACTACATGTAAAACAATAAAATTAGATCCCTCCTCAGATCATATGTAAAAATTAATTCAAAATGGATCAAGAACCTAAATATAAGAGCTGAAACTGTAAAACTCTTAAGAGAAAAACTTAGGAGGAATACATTGTCATGACGTTGGATTTGGCAGTCTGTTCTTATAAATGATACAAAGCAACAGAGGGAAAAAATAGATAAGTTGAAACTTATTTTAAATTAGAAACTTCATGCATCAAAGAACATTATTAAGAAAGTAAAAAAAAAAAAAAGAACAACCTAAAATCGAAAAAAGCATTATAAATTGTATGTCTGATAAGGTCTAGTATGTAGAGTATCTATAAAGAGCTCTTCTATTACAAAAACAAAACTATAAGCAACCTGTCTTAGTCTGCTGGGGCTACTATAACCAAATACCTTAGACTGAGTAATTTATAAACAATGGGAATTTGTTTCTCACAGCTCTTGATTCAAGATCAAGGTGCCAGTAGTTTCAGTGTCTGGTGAGGGACCATTTCTCATGGATGGCACCTTTTGTATATCGTCACATGGTAGAATCAGCAAGGCAGCTCCCTCAAATCATTTTTCTAAGGTCACTAGTCACGTTCATGAGGGCAGCACTCTCATACTTTGTTTTTCAAAATACTTTACTTCTTAGTATTATTGGATATTAGGTTCCAACATGTGAATTTTAGGGGCATGCTAACATTCAGACCATAATACAACCCAAATAAAAAATATGCAAAGGACTTGAATAGAGACTTCTTTAAAGAAGATGCACAAATGGCTTACCTGGGAGTGGTGGACTGCACCTGTAGTCCCAATTCTCAAGAGGCTGAGGTGAAAGGATCACTTAAGCCCAGGAGTTCAATATTGCACTTAGCTGTGCTCGTACCACTGCATTCTTCCCTTGGCATCAGAGCAAGACTCTCTGCTTTTTTTTTTTTAAAGAAGATATACAAATGGTGAGTAAGAACATGAAAATGTGTTTATTAGCTATAACAATAGTAAGAATATAATATGTTATATCATAACATAACATAATAATAATGGCAGAAGATTATACAGATAATATATACCACAATTTGTTTATTCATTCTTTTTTGATAGACATTTTGGTTGTTTCCACTGTTGGCTTCTGTTACTAGTACTGCTATAAACTGAATATGAACATATTATTATTACATAATAACAGAATGGGAATGGATTACTGATATATATGTTGCAATATCAATGAACCTTGAAAATATCATACTAAGTGCAAGAAGCCAGGCACACATATTATAAAAATGATAAATTCAAGTAAATGGAATAATTTTATTTAAATATGCATAATGTTTATATTTTATATTTATTATCTATTCTAATATTCAGTTGGATTGCTCTAATGTAACATTGAATACATCTAAGGTACTGCTTTTAAGACATAATAATGCTTGCCTTGGACTGAGGGAAGTGAGTGAATAGGAGAGAGAATTAGAAGATTTGTACTAACCTTTTCTAAAACCAGATAGAAATCCTAGAGAATTGTCGTCAGGCTTTTCCCAGTTGTTTTCTACTGGCACAAACCAACAATGTTTATTAAAACAAGCATACATCTGATTTTACCTTGGTAATCAATACACATTTTCCTTTACCAACTCCAAAGGATCATGTGCGATTTTTGCTGCTTGTAGTTTATTCTCTAGTTCGCTACTTATATCCTTTTTCATAGATATATAAGCATATCAGCAAACTTAACTGTCATGTGAGAAATTACCTTAATACAATGGTAGTCTTCAAGCTACTCCAGAGACACTCACAGGCTAAATTAAGATGTTTGATGAGATGCTATCAATTTTATTTGTACTTTTGGCCAGAATGTGTGTCCACCTGGGTCATTGGCATAAGACGTCAGAAATGTTGAGTCCTCAATATGTCAAATGTATTATTATATCATAAGTATTAGGTGTCTTTTGGTACTTCAATCCCTGTTTCTTTAGGTCCATGTCCCATAAATTAATGTCTGGCTTATCTATGTTAATTCATGTAAGGACTTCTGACTATGTCTTAAAAGCCACTTGCTTATTCATTATTATACCTATACATTTGGTGCGTTTCACTTCTGTCTTACAAACAACTAACTTACTCATTGTCTATGTTTAACGTGGATTTTAAGTTTTATTCATCCTATTTTTTCCTTGTATTCTATAACAAAAGGAAATATTTCCAGTTAATGCATAAAACACACATTACAATAATTAATGGAAAATGTCATTTAAATATGATTATGTCTAAAGCATTACATGTATTATTCTTGTAACAGAACTTCAGGATTTTATCTGATGAATACAAATGACATCACATTAAATAGTGATAAACTGCATTTTACTGGCCAATGCTCTTGCCTCCCTAATACAAGACCTTGTCCTATCCAAATTTTCTGACAGGTAATTTGGGCAGTCCTCAGAGTTCCTCAGGTACGCTCACAAGTAGTCTACTTCATCTGAGCACTGTGGTTCTTTGGTAGATAAAATGTACTTGTGTTTCAGGCATGGGACACAATTATTCTCTAGAAGGTGTATGAGCCACCAACACAAAAACTTGTATTCTATTGTCATTTAGCATTTGTTTTAAATTCTCTCCCTCCATCTCTCTGCGGTTCTTAGATATGAATCCAGTGTGGAAGCTAGGTAAAACCAGATCTCAATGATTCTGAGTTATTCTAAGAATAGTATAGTGTCTGGGGTAGCCTTACTAGATCAAGCCCAGTCTTGAAGCTTCCTTAAGAATCACCTTTTAATGACACCATCACTTTGTTCCAATGGGCATCTTGTAGTTTTACTCCACTGATTCATTAGGAATAACTGTTTAATTGTGTAAATGGCTGGCTTTGGCTGAGACATCCCACATGCGCATATATATCACATAATAATTATTCCAAATCTTTGTTAACTACCTTAGGTGATAGGTAACATGACAGTTGAGAACCTATTTTTCCACAGGGATAAGGAAACTTGCCCAAGTATTATAGTCACTGCTAGGCCTGTAATGCTCCCTCTTAATTCTCATAATACTGAAGGTGACTGCACATGTGATTATACCATCTCAAAGTGACTGAGGACAGGAGATGCTGTTACTAACATATAACTTCCAAATGCAAGATGGCACTAGTGGAGAAATAAATTGTTTCTGGAACCTGATAGTTAGCTCCAGGTGATGGGGCTTGTACCATTCTGTCAGGCTGATTGTTGTAGTACAGGTTGACATTAAGTTGGTGAGCAAAAATTGGGCAGATGATCAATCCAATGTTGTTTTCAAGGAGTCTTCTTCGTGTCTTTGATGATCCTTGACAGCAAGGAAGAGGAAATTTTTCTAAGCCCTTATAAATATCGCAGTTTCTATCCTTTAGCCACAGATGTTATTCTGTTGGCTGTTAGAAATTCTGTACTGAAAGACTGTTTATCTGACTAACAGAAGTTTTAGAATTAACAAAAGGAACTCTAAATAGTAGCCTTCTCATAAAGACCTATCTACTTGGGCATAGCAATTTGGAACCTAAAAAATAGTCTATTTACTTTGAGAAAAATTTTGGACCAAGATGCAACATTTAATGAGATCCCTGGAACTCAGAGTCAATGGCATAGTTCAGAACAATCAAATTAAATATGGTCTGAGGTTTTGCAATAAAATCTCATATGATCTTAAGCAAAAAATGAAACTCCCTTCCCAAAGTCTAGGAAAAAACGTAAACTGATGATACTAAAAAATAGGTTAAACCAAACCAAAGGAAACAGACAGTAGGATGGGAGGTTCTGCCAACACATGATGGACTGGAACAGATAGTCACATACATTATCATTTTCCAAAACATCCTCTCTCCTGGAAGCCAGTGTTACCGCTTGGCCTGCCAAAGGCCATGTGACCAGCCATTAATAACAAACTCAGATCAACTATAGCCTATACAGTCTTAACCCTTGAATTTCACAACAGTACCATTTAAAGATGAGTTGGCATATTTATTTGTTGAAGAAATTTGAAGATCTGCAGTAGCCTAGAAGAAGAAGTTGTTTCAAGGGACATAGTTCTTTCAGAAGTTATGTTGTCTGCTTTCAGAAAGACCTGAGACTCTCATGTTTTATGTTCAACAATTCAGGGAAGACATTTACCATTTCATTGTGTGTATCATAGCTCAAAGGTACTTCCATGACAAGAAATGTGGCTGAATGTTAACTTTCTCATATCAGAAGATGACAGTTAAAAATTTACCTTGCATTTTAAGCCAATCACAACAATTTTAAGAAATTCTTTTCTGCACTTAAATATTCCTCTATCAATTTTTTTAAAAGAGGCATTTCACGTAAACGTGAAATAATTTTTTTAAGTACTAAAATGGTAGTTTTTCCTCTTTAGGTAAACATTGTACTTGAAATTTTAATCAATGTCTTAATTTAATCCTACAAGTAACTCTGCTCTACAACATAGAAGGTTGAAAAACATAAAGCCCCAGGGGGGCTAAGTAATGATTCCATTCAGTATGGTTTATGAAATTAATGTCTCCTTTTCCAGCAATACCCACAATATTCCCAGGGAAAATACAAAATTTTCTTTGAAACTGAAATATGCATTTCTTAGTGAACTTCTATTTCAATTTTTTTATTATGGTAAAATTCACATAACATAAAATTAACCATCTTAAGCATTTTAAAGTCCAATAACATTAAGTATGTTCACATTGTTGTACAATCATCACCACTATCTATCTCCAGAACTGTTTTCATCTTGTAAACTGTAACTGTATACTGATTAAACAATAATTTAATCAGTAATTAAGTAATCAGGATGGGAGGTTCTGCCAACACATATGGACTGAAACAGATAGTCACATACATTATCATTTTCCAAAACATCCTCACTCCTGGAAGCCAGTATTACGATTTGGCCTGCCAAAGACCATGTGCCCAGCCATTAATGACAAACTGAGATCAACTATATCCTATACAAAAACACATCAAAATCTAATTCACCACAGTCAAGTAGGCTTCATCCCTTGGATGCAGCATACACAAATACATAAATGTGATTATTCACATAAACAGAACTAAAGACAAAACCCACATGATTATCTCAATAAATGCACAAAAGTCTTTCAATAAAATTCAATGTCAATTCATGTTAAAAACTCTCAGTTTTTAAAGTAGCTATTGAAGGAGTATATCCCAAAATAATAAGAGCCATCTATGACAAACCCACGGCCAACATTGTACTGAATGGGCAAAATCTGGAACCTTTCCCCTTGAAATCTAGCACAAGACAAGGAGGCCATCTCTCATCACTCCTATTCAACATAGTATTGGAAGTCCCAGTCAGAGCAGTCAGGCAAGATAAAGAAATAAAGGGCATTCAAATAGGAAGAGAGGAAGTCAAACTATCTCTGTTTGAAGTCAACATGATTCTATATCTAGAAAACCCCAGAGTCTCAGTCTAAAAGCTCCTTCATCTGATAGACAACTTCAGCAAACTTTCAGGATACAAAAGCCATGTACAAAAAGCACTAGAATTCCTATACACCAACAACAGCCACACTGAGAGCCAAATCAGAAATTAGATCCCATTCACAATTGCCACAAAAAAATAAAAATACCTAGGAAAACAGCTAACCTAGAAGGTGAAAGATCTCTATGATGAGAATTACAAAACACTACTCAGAGAAATCAGAGCTGACACAAGCAAATAGAAAAACATACCATGCTCATGGATAGGAAGAATCAACATCATTAAAATGACCTTAATGATCCAATTAATTTATGGATTCAATGATATTCTTATTATTAAAATTAAATTAAATGATATTGCTATTATTTATCATTTAAAATGGCCATAATGAACCAAGAAATTTACAGATTCAATGATATTTCCTACCAATGACATTCTTCACAGAACTAGAAAAAAACTATTTAAAAATTCATGTGGAACCAAAAAAGAGCCCAAATAGTCAAGGCAATCCTAAGCAAACAAAGCAAAGCTGAAGGCATTATGTTACCCACTTCAAGCTACATTACCAGTCCACAGCAACCAAAACAACATGGTACTGGTACAAAAATAGGCACATAGACTCTTGAAACAGAATACAGAGTCAGAAATAAGGTTGTACGCCTATGATCACCTGATCTTTGACAAAGCTGACAAAAACGAGCAATGGGAAAAAGACTCCCTATTCAATAAATGGTGCTGAGATAACTGGCTAGCCTTATGCAGAAAACTGAAGCTGGACTCCTTCCTTACACTGTATACAAAAATCAACTTAAGAGGGAGTAAAGACTTAAATACTTATGGGATTGCTGAAAACTATAAAAACTGTAAAAACTATGAAAACTGAAAACTATAAAAACCCTGGAAGACAACCTAAGTAATACCATCCCGGACATAGGAAAACTATAAAAACTGGAAACTATAAAAACCCTGGAAGACAACCTAAGTAATACCATCCTGGACATAGGAATGAGCAAAGATTTGAAGACAAAGACAACAAAAGCAATAGCAACAGAAGCAAAAGTTGACAAAATGGATCTAATTTTTAAGAGCTTCTGCACAGCAAGATAAGCTATCAACAGAGTAAACAAACAAGATGCAGAAGGGGAGAAAATATCTACAAACTACACATTTGACAAAAGTTTAATGTCCAGCATCTATAAGAAACTTAAACTTACAAGGGAAATGTACTTGTTGGCAAAGGACATGAACAAACACCTTTTTTAAAGAAGACGTGAGGCCAATAAGCATATGAAGAAAAGCTCAATATCACTGATCATTAGAGAAATGCAAATCAGAACCACAATGAGATAGCATCTCACCCCAGTAAGAATGGTTATTATTAAAAAGTCAAAAAGTAACAGATGCTGGTGAGGTTGCTGAGAAAAGGGAGCATTTGTACACTGTTGGCGGGAGTGTAAATTATTTCAACCATTGTGGAAAGCAGCACGGTGATTCCCCAAAGAGCTAAAAGCAGAGAACTACCATTCTACTCAGCAATCCCATAACTGAGTATATACCCAGAGGAATATAAAACATTCTACCACAAATATGCATGCATGTGAATGTTCATTACAGCACTATTCACAATAGCGAAGACAGTAAATCAACCTAAATGCTCATCATCAGTGACAGAGTGGATAAAGAAAATTAACCACCATGGAATACTATGCAGTCATAAAAAACAAGATTATGTCTTTTGCAGAAATATGGATGGAGCTGGAATACTATTCACATCCACCGTGGAATACTATGCAGCCATAAAAATCAAAATTACATCTTTTGCAGAAATATGGATGGAGCTGGAGATTCTTATCCTCAGCAAACTAACCCAGGAAGAGAAAACCAAATACCACATAATTTCATATATAAGTGGGAGTTAAACAATGAGAACTTATGAACACAAATAAGGGAATGATAGACACTGGGTTCTATGTAAGTGTGGTAATTGGATGGAGGGGAAGAGTAGAAAGATAACTTGGGTACTGGGCTTCATTCCTGGGTGATTTAATAATCAGTACAACAAACCCTCATGATATGAGTTTACCTATGTAACAGACCTTCACATGTACCCCAAAACCTAAAATAAAGTTAAAAAAAATAGACAGTTGACTACATTAAATGTTCACATTTACAAACAAATCACTATGAGGAGGATTCAGTATATACAACAGATGAAAGAATTAGTATTTCAAAACTCAAAAAATACAGGAATTGGAATAAAAAATTGATGGATAAATTAAGTAGTAGATGAGAACAGAAAACGAAAATTGATACATTGAAATATTGGTCAATAGATACTGTGTCTGCAATTTTTTCACATTTCTCCAGTTAACTCTTTCTTCTGATACAATAATTAATTTATGCTTTCACCACTGTCACCAGGTTTTTTACCCATCACAGCCCTGTGCTCATTGTTTAGTTCGTAGAAAATGGCTACATTAAATGCTATTCATGATGAAGGAAAACACATTGAAAATTAAAATGTAAATAAAGCTGGAAATAGATTTGTAAAATTTATATTAAGCAACAGGCTATTTTTAATGTAAAGAAAATGGTTGGCTGGACACGGTGGCTCATGCTTGTAATCCCAGCACTTCGGGAGGCCAAGGCGGGCAGACCACCTGAGGTGAGTAGTTTGAGACCAGCCTGGCCAACATGGTGAAATGCCATCTCTACTGAAAATACAAAAATTAGCCAGGTGTGGTGGTGCATGCCTGTTAGACCCAGCTACTTGGGAGGCTGAGGCAGGAGAATTGCTTGAACCTCGGAGGTGGAGGTTGCAATGAGCCGAGATCACGTTATTGCACTCCAGCCTGGGCAACACACCAAGACTCTGTATAAAAAAAAAAAAAATAAAAAGGAAATGTTTAGAGATAAATAAGAAAAAAAATAACAATTTTAATTTTAAAAATAGAAAAAGAGCACGATGATTCATATGACTGGCTAAGGGTTGGATGAGACCCTTTTTCATCAGTTGATATACCCAGTTCTGGGCACAGAAGGGACTTGCTTGGCAAGTACAAAGGGAAATTGCTATTCTCTGCTGGCAGAAATGAAAATTGTCTTCCAAACAAGTTGTACCAATTTAGATACATATTATCAGAATTTAAAGTTAATTCCACTTTTAGAAATCTATCCAAAAAGTTTGAAACTGATTTTGGCACTAATTTTGTGGGAGAAAGTCAAGATAGAATGTAAAAAAGACTGAAATTTGAGTAACAAGAATTTCTAGGGTTGAAGATAAATGAAATAAACCAGTCAAGAGAGAAAAGAGATGTTCAGGGAAGCACAGTACATGAAAACTAGGAAGTGCAATGTCAAGGAAATCAGAGAGAAAAATGTAATTTCAACAGGAAGTCAACCTTTAGAGAATCAGTTAACATGATTTTCAAGTGGATGAAATTGACCCATTTAGAAACTGATATTGGAATACTGTCTCAAACTTGTTTGACACTTAATATCATTTTTGGAAGTTGTAAAATGCACCTGGTGCTCACCAATGGTTTAAATGAAGAATACATATACACATTCACTTTTGTCTTTAAAAATCTCGTTTTCAAATCACAACGAAATGTGAAATGGATCTAAAATTTGAATCTCAGGCTCTTAGACAAGGCAATACTGCTTTATTATTTTGCTTAGATAACCCATCAAAATACAAACTATTTAAGAAGTCAGCTGCTGCTCTACAGGTCGTCTGGAAAGTCCAGAGAAGGACCATGTGCTGCTGCTGGGAAAGGAAAATTGTCTTCTGGGCTCGTGAGCTGGTGTATTTGTCTGCTGAGTGGCTTCAGTGGTTTTATCTGCTGCTGAAAGAGACAGAGAAAGGGATAAAACAGGACTGTAATCTACACCACAAAGAGCTGGAGGAGAACCGTAGCCAAGTGAGTGTTTTGTTTGTGTGCTGCCCCCTCTGGCACATTGTATTGCTGCAGGAATTGTATCGGTTTTTAATCATCATTCAAATATCAGCAATCCAACCTTGGCATTCATTGGTTTTTTTAATACAGCTTGCTAATAGCCCAAAAGAGCTAGCACCTGCAACTCCCAAATTACAATTTTCAAAGCATAGTAATATCGTGGCATGAAGGGTAAGTGACTCCCATAATCTTACACATTCATGGAATAGACCCAGAGAAAATACTAGCTAGAACAGTTAGAAACTGATTTTTGCTTTCAGTTAGACAATCTCTCTGCAGATTGTCAGCATCCATAGGTTTTGATATAAGTTGGGGTCAGCTTCACTTACCAATGGATGACTGTACTGATTCCATTTCAAATCATGAAAATAGGCTGTAGATCTGTTATGGTTTGGATCTTTGAAATTCACATGGGCTCTGAGGTTCAACACTGGGCATTGAAAATTCTCTCTTCTTTTTTTTAAGTCATTTTTTGTTCCTGAAAAGCTCAAGGATTAATCTAAAGAATAAATTATAAAAATGTTCCATTAAAAATATCAAACTGATTAGCAAAGATGACAAAAAGAACAAAACTCAATCCTTATGGCAATATGAGGAAGTAGATGTCTTTTCTTTAGTAAGTGAGAAAACTGTCTCATATCTTCAGGAGGAAAACTGTGCAATAGGAACAAAATCTGTAATTCCTTATTGAGTCAACATTGGTATTGGTAGGAATTGATTCTAAGGATCTAATAAGTCAAGTGTCTAAATAGCTAAGAATAAGTACTATAAGCTTTAAAACAACCTACGTGTTTAACAGTGATGGAATTGTATTCCATTCTTTAAGTGTTGTTGATTTTATGTCCTTTAAAATGTTGTGGGAGCATATTTGACGTGGAGACACATTGTGTTCTTTTTCTTGCTAACAGTTGAATATGAAAAAAATTTAAGCCCACAGAAAAATGGAATGAATTGCACCTAAAACACCCATGTAACTACACCTAGATTTAAACTTTTATTATACTTGCTTTATCACGGATCTATCCATTTATTGCTATCCACCAGTCAATTCATCTTTTTATTTGTAATGCATTTCAAAATAAGATGCAGTTCACTTCCATCTAAATACTTTAGGTTGCATATGATTAACTGATAGCAATATTTTTATAGTCTTCTAGGTAAAATTCACATGAGTAAAATGCACAAATCTTAAGTGGACCATTGAATGAATTTTGACAAATGCCTACACCTGTATGATGCAAACCCCTGTCAATGTCAAATGTTACAATCACCTAGAAAGTTCCATTGCCTCTTTCCCACTTTCAGCCTTGTCCTGCCACAGCAAACACTCTTCCAATTTTTTCTATCATAGATAAGCTTTGCCTGCTCTAGAACTGCATATTAATAAACTCATACAATGTGCACTCGACAGTTTCGCTTTTTTCACTCAGCATTATTTTTCGCGATCTGCTCATATTGTTTGTGTATAGGTGGCTCATTCCTTTGTGTTGCTGAAATCTACTCCAGCATGTAAAAACACTACATTTTATCCAGTCTCCTGATGAGGGACACTTGGACTGGGAAAGATGTAATGTGCAACATGTAATGTGTTCTTAAATCATCAACATGACAACAGGGAATCCCCTTGGTGGCAGATTTTGGAGACCAACTTTGCTACTTACATGCTTTCTAGGTCTTCTGCAGTTAACCTTCAATAATTAACAAATAATTTACCCCATTGAATTACAAGACTGCATGTGATATACTGTAAGGAGCTGATAAAAGACAACATTGAGCTATAACTTGAGTCTCTTTCCCTGAAATCATTGGGAAGAACAAAAATGCTTGGCTGGGAGAGCCACCGCAGATGACTGTCTCCCCACAGAAGCCTGTAAAGTCACCAAAGTGCTGTCTGTGGAAAAACATCTTGTGAAAAACTCTTTTCTAAACAAAGACTCAGACTGGAGTCCTGTGCCTGGATTAGAAAGCCACCTCGTAAAATTTCCCAGTTATTTTTTCTCTTTTTTACAAAGATGGTGAATTGACCTTTTCTTGTTTCCTACGGAGAACAGGATGAAAAAAAGAAATAAAGTATTTTACGAAAGACAATTAAGAATAAACAATGTGGGGGGAGGGGGAAATCTAAGCTTATATGAAAGGGTAAAAAATGCCAACTAAGTGCATTACCTCATCTCATTAAACCCATGCAACAGGCACACGGTAAGTTTCAGTTTCGCTGACAAAGGGGGAGTAGTCAAGTGATGTGATTTGGCAAAAATCACAAAAAGTGTTAGTGTATTACTTGTGAACCATAAGTCTTGTGCCTTTATTCATAAAGCAAAATTCTTGTGCCTTTATTTGTAAACCAAAATTCTCCCTGATTTATCTGAAGACCCTCAAATGTGCCATTACATTTACCACATTTTTTAAAAGTTATATCTTAATTTGAGGCATTGTGACTTTTGTTTGTCATTGAAGCCAAAAGACAAAACAGGGGTTATTTGCAATGAACAGCTAATTACCTTGGTGGTCTTCAGGTGGATTCGGAGACACTCTAGCCTTCCTGAGGGACTCGCACAGCAGAGTTGGAAAATGGGATTGGAGGCTGGGGAGCCAGTCCTGATTTTTCCCTGTCCACTCTTACTCAGAAGGGGAATGATTGAAGAGCACAGGATTACTGACGGGGAAGGAACAGAACCTAGAGTTTCTCACTTTTGATTTGAAAGTCAAGCCATTGGATGAGGCTTAGTTAGGGCCACAGTGAGGACTCTCGGACACTGTGGTTCCCTGGTGCCCTAGGCATCCTTCTGCACTTATGCCTTTTTATGCAAAAGGAGCCAGAATGAGGCCTTTGGCCAATCCGCTGTGTGAGGGCCTCAGAGAGCAGGCCTGAGCCACAGGAAGACCAAGGGATCCTGCAGTTGCCTGGATTACTCTTCCAAGAAGGCCTGAGAGAAGGATCACTTGGCAGAATAGTAGGCAAAGCCCTGGATGTGGAATCAGAAGATGGCTTTCAGCCCCAGCCCTACCCAAGGGGTTATGGGTTAACTCTTGAAGGTTCAGTTTTCCAATATAGGTTGACAGTATACCAAAGAAAATACTTTATTATATTAAAGCACTTGCTACTGATCCCAGTCTTAATATCCTCAGTTAGAAAGGTTTACTCAGATTTTTCTTAAGCACTCTTTTACATAACACTTTGTGTTAGGCATTGATGATTACCTAAAGACAAACAATTTAATGATTGAAAACTTAGATGAGTCCAACTATCTCAGTCTGACTTCCAGCTCCACTTCTGGTAAGTGGAGAGAGATTGGAAAGTTATTCAACCTGTCTCTGCTTAGTTTTCTCATCTGTTAAATAAGTACCTTTCTCAAGGTTATTATAAGTATTACATGAGTTAATATTTGTAAATAACTTACAATAGCTCCTGGCCCACGAAAGCATAATCTACTTTGCTATTATGAAGGTTATTAGCCATGACACCTGCTTTGAAGACAGGAATGATTATAGAGATGAGAATAACAATATATTTAGCTCTTATTCTGATAAAGGTATTAGTCCAAAGGATATAGTAAACTTGTGTGTGAGCCAGAAAGTTTATAATAACTTACTTGAAATCAGAAGTAATCAACCAACCAAGAATAGTTATGGATCACTGCCCCCCTCCCTGCCAAATAAATGAAAAGAAGCTATTAATCTGTCTAGGCATTTCAGGTCTGGGCTGATGCAGCGTCCTGTTATGGAATAGGATCTACCAGCACCCTAGAGCTCCTAAGTGGATCCCTTCAACTCCATCAACCACCACAACTGGCATGGGTGAAGTGGGGAGCAATCTCAGGGAGAGAGCTGTGAGCCCCTCATGGTGGCTCCCTTGGGGGTGAACTACTCAGCTCAGGCCTGCTGTCTGTGTAATCTTCTCTTTTCTCAGAATTACAACAATCTCTGCTGGCCTCTCCTATTGGACCTCCCCTTTCTTTTCCCAGATTCATTTCTCCAGGGGGAGAGATTAGAAAGAATAAATAAAAGAATTGCACAACTCTTTCCCTTTCTGCCTTTGCTAAAATTATCCTGATGCACTGGCCACAAAATACCAGTCACTTAAGAAGAGGAGTCTGCCAGGAGTGTGTTGGGAGAGAAGATAAACACGAGGACCAGTTGGAGAAGGCAAGGCAAAATTAAGAAGGCAAGCCAGAGTCAGAAACCACCTGTCAGCACCACACTGTCTAGCAGCTGGCAGGGTGTGGACACCTGAGAGTGAAGCCAAAAAGGGAACCGGTAGAGGTAATTATTTCTAGCGTAATTTTTTTAAAAAAATAGAGTCATCTTTTTAAAAAAATGGAATCAGGCTGCATTCACAGTTATCCTATTGGATTTATTAAAGGTACAATTCACTGGGTTTGGGTTTGACTATATATATATATATATATATATATATATATGCACTCAATAATAAAATATATTTTTATATATCTATAATATACATATATATTTATGTAAGTAAATATATATATTTTACTATTGAGTTTTATGAAGAAAGTTATAGACTCCCAAGAAATCATTAAAAACATACAGCACTAGTCTTTCAAGAGAGAGGAAGTTCTTAGTTTATCCTCCCTAAATGCAGTTAACCATTATGTAGAAACAGTCCAGAGAACGAAGCCCATAGAAGCACCATGAGGTTGAGTCAAACAGCGGGGTGAGGGGGTGTAACCTCACCTATACCCCCTGGAGGCAGGAAAACAGACCCCATGTGGCATCAGGATTGAGTTTCATCCCTTTCCTGACCC
Source organism: Cebus imitator (assembly GCF_001604975.1). Taxonomy (NCBI): domain Eukaryota; kingdom Metazoa; phylum Chordata; class Mammalia; order Primates; family Cebidae; genus Cebus; species Cebus imitator. The sequence continues at coordinate 526,398 of NW_016108064.1, read as the reverse complement.
AGATGGATACCCAGAGCTCATTCTCCTTAGTCCTCACTTGTAGGTGCAGAAGCTTTCCTTTCCAGACTCCATTGCCTTTCTCAATGTCAAGGCCACAACATCTTTTTAAGAAAGCCTTACGTTTTGGCTCACTGAAGAGAGGGAAGTTCTGATTGAGGACACTTGGAATAGGACTGTTTTGGTTCACAGACAGTTATTCCTGAAGAATAATCAACAAGTGATAATTGGGCATTTATTTTTGTATGATAACCAAGAGAGCAATCTAAGTCCTCTTCAAGAGATGTGTACAGAGCTGTCTTAAAAGTAGTGGACCCTGCAATTATTGGCTCAGCTTAGGATGGACTGCCATCTCTCTGGCAGAGGCTGGGCCAGCTCCTGACTCCTTTGCATCTGGTTCCTTCAGGTGTGGTTCCCTTGCACGGGGGTCCACTGAGTTCCTCACAGGTCATGTGCCCTCCCCATCCCAGGCCTAGCTTCCCTTATGGGGAGACTGTGGTCTGGTTTTTCACTGAATCCCCTTGTACGATAATATTAATATCATAAACTCTACCTTGATTCCATCAGGACCTAATACTTTTTACTCTCAGTCTGTGTTGACAATGTTCTTTTTAGAAGTTACTAATTTCTCTGCCATTTGTTGGGCTGGCTGGCTGGCTGACATTGGTGCTGGATCTTCATTTCTGTTTCTAGCTCCATGCTTACACTTCCCCCATAGAATCTCAGATATTTCATAACATGGACTATCTTTGGCCTTTTTCACACAGCTTACCCTGCATGTTGAGATCTAGAGAACCCCCCAGCAAGAACCTGAGAAAAATAACCTTTCATTTCAAGTTCAGGCACAACCTCCCTAGTAGATAGCTCCTGGGGACAGACAACTATTTTACATTCAATCAAATATTGTATGTTCAAAATACAATTTCTTCCAAATTGGAAGAAGATGCTTTCAAATATTGAATTTCCTTCCCTTAGGTAAGCATCATCTGCTTTAGCCCTGGTCCCAGGGCCTCATCCTAACATACCCAAGCATTCTGGCCTCTACCTCTGTGTTACTAACGTCAGTTCTTTTGCTTTTCATTATTTCTGACACAGTTAAAGGAATTAAGACAGTTTCTCTTCTCTTCCCCTTCCCAAGAACCACTGCCATGGCCTTCCAAGATTTCAATAGATTCGATATTTTAGTGTTTAGAAAATATAAGAAGTGGAGGGTGAAATGAAAGGGAGAACAAAGAGAAAACAAGGACTTTATACCTGCTCCCAAGCCATAGCCTCTCTCTTTCCCCTCATCCTCCTGTTTATCAGCCTGATTTTCCTCAATAATTCCCTTCATGTGGACAATTAGGAGTTCTACCCGTTCCTTCTTTATGATCCTGTGAAAATCAAGTTCTAATTAACATAAGGAGGGGGCCTGGCCCCTGCTCAGGCCTCAAGAGACCAAACCATGACTTTTTAAATTCCTCAGATTTTAGGGCCTACAGGAAGTCTTCAAAGCCCAGCTTCATTACACCATCTTTCACTTTTGGAGAATATTTTTGAAGGAATTGATCACCATAGGTGATTCTGGTGGAGGTTGGTGGTGGGGAAGAGTTCTTCCCCAGCCCCTTGCTCTAACTGCCCTGAGGGCGGCTGGAGGTCTCAAGTCAGGAAGAGCTCTGAAGCCCAAATTTGATTTTGTCCAATTCAAGGGCTATTTTGGAATAGTGTGGTCATGATCGGCTAAGTCATTTGGGAAACATTTTCTGAAATTTTAGCTTGGGATTAAATGGTAGGGGGAGATCCTGATCTCTGGTGAGTTGAATGGAAATACAGTTTTCCAAGAGAAGTGAGAAAACTTCTTTAGCACATGAGGACTGAAATAAATGTCCTAAATCTCTTCCACAGACTAACAGATGCTCCTCTGGCTGAAAGACCCCAAAATACTAAGTTCCTGGCCATGGCAGGACAAAGGCTGGCCGTCTTCCATTTGCCTCCACCTCCCTTCTTGATAAATGACCGCCAGCTGCAGACTGGTTTCAACTGGTCTCCAGAGGACGCACAGTTCCTGGAATTTTCCCTACATTTCACCTTTTACCCTGTGGGACCTAATTATAATGCATTAAAATGGTAAATCTCCATCCCAAAGCAAACATGGGTCATTTGTCACCATATGTCTCATACACATAATATGCATCTGTTTCATGCCCTTCATGAATATTCATAATATTTTCCAATATCCTGTTGAATATGTATGTTCCACCTTTCCATTTAGCATAAATACTTATTTCTTCTTTCTCTCATTTGAAATATGGATTTACATTCTGGGTTGGAGGCTTGCTTTCCACCTGCAGGACATAACCTCCCTAGAAATAAAGTTCTCCTTTGCATTTGCTGGCATTGTGACTCTTTTTTATTACCTACATACCTCATTTCATTGTCAACCCAACCTGAGCATGGCATAACACATCCTATTTTTAGACCTATGATGCTAATTTAAGGCACTGATTTTGCATTCATTTATTCAGTTAACAGAAGAGCCTAAATTCAAGTGAAGGCACTGCATTCGATGCAATAAAACAGTGCTTGAAGTTCCCTTCTGAAACAACGAATTTGAATGCATTGCCTAAGCAAATCTTTTAAAGTTTCATATGTTGTAAATTGGGAAACCAGTGGAACATAAGACCATAAAAGCATCCCCAGAACTTCAGAATGAAAAATAATCTTATAAAGAAAGAAACAGAATCCTAAAATGAGAATGTTAGACTAAAGTCATACATTCACCAACTTCATAGTTGTCAAAACCCTAGAACCCATACTGACTTTGATTTTTTCCTCTTTAAGGGATGAAATATTTCAAACACATAGAAAAAAGTAGAGAAGAACATATTCAACATTCTTCACATAAAGTGTTGCCCTATTTTAGTAAAAGCCTTTTAGCCTGAATTTTAGAACCCGGTATACCACTCTACTGATCCTATTTTCTTTCTTCCTCCTCAGAGTTAACATCCTTCTCAGTTTACTGCTCATCATTTCCTGACATGTTTTCCTGCTTTGACATAATATTCAATTATCCCTAAATGTATATACAATGTTTTCATGATTTTTAACTTTTGCTGTTTGTAGTTTTCGTCTCTATATTTCACGTAATATTGAAATTCTGTGTAACAAAGAATATAAAAATACTCCGATAATGTCACCAATTTTTTCTAATGACATAGAAATCACATCACTTTTATTTCCCGGGTTGAGTTACTAAGTAGTTAGGATATGAGATCCCAAAATGTGATATTTCCAGAAAATGAATATGCACATCGACATTTTAAAGTTAGATGGAGAAGCCCATGAAGCAACCAGAAGAAACAGAACAGAAGAAATATTAAGGATCATCAAAGTGTTGAAGTGGTTAACAGTGTCAACAGTGACAGGCACTGTTTTAGGAGGTATTATGGGAATGATCAGTTTTCATGTAGGAAGGAATGAGGGGAATTGAAGAATTTATTTTACCGCAAGACAGAAAAGCATTCAATCTTTTTCTCTGCCCACAGTCCCTAACGCACACAATAAAATTCTTTCACTTAGAGAAACTTATGTGACAGTGCCCAGAATAAAAGAATTTCAGACTTTATAAATAAACTACACACAAATAGTCTCTGTGAAATAGTTCAGAGTACAGTTTCTTCTTATCTGTTAATATTTCCACCTATAAGAATATCACTTCAAAAAGCATCGCTTATCAAAACTAAACCCTGCACAAATCCTTACCCACTATGTTTTATTGCCTTCTCCAAAAGAAACTTGAGAGTTGGGGTTTGGATTCAGTTGGAATTCCATCATCAGCACTTCACTGGGCAACATTGGGCATGTTATTTAACCACTATGAACTTCAGCTTCCTCTCTCTTAAGTGGAAATAATAGGTTTGTTTTGAGGATAAGTCAGTTAATACATGCAGTAAGTGCTTAATGGATTGCAGTAATGCTAAGGCTCTAGTAGATATTTTAAAATGCCGTTGCTTTTCTTTTTGGTACCTCTTCCTCTCTATATCTGTATCCAACTCTTTTATGTTTGCGAGTACATTGTAACTTATGGCTTTGGTTTGCATGTACTTATTTGTAACTACTATTCATATAAACAGTGTGATTGTCTCCTTGATAAAGTCGAGCTCCTGCCCTCCTCAGAACTTTTGTTTTTTACTCTCAGCACTTGTATGGCATCTCACTTTTAGTATGTGACAAATTAGACTGAAAAACAAAATCATGATAATCTTGACAGATGAAGAAAATGTATATGATGAAATTCAACATTCATGATTTAAGAAAAACACATACTCTTAGCAAACTAGGTTAGAACAGAACCTTGATAATCTGTAAAAGAAAATCTACAAAAAACCCAAAACAACAGAACATCAGCAAATGTCATACTTTGTGATAAAAATGAAATTATTCCCTGTGAAATGGGAAAAAAGGCAAAGATGTTATCTTTCCTAAGCAGAATTTTGCTCAAGTTCATAGTTAAATAGTCAATATAATAAGGCAACAAAAAAGACATTAAAAGTATAAAATTTGGAAATAAACAAAAGTAAACTTCTAGTATGTGCAGTCAATATGATTACCTGTAAAAATTAAAATAATTCAGAGATAAATCATAAGAATTAGGGTGTTCTGCAAGATTGCTGTGTACGAAATTGTTTAAAGGCCAGTTCATTTCCCTATATTGAAAACAGTTAGAAAATAAAATTTAACAAATGCTTTTATTATAACATCACAACGTAATATGCCTAGAAATAAATCTAACTAAAGTTGTGCTAGGCCTCTATCCAGAAAGCCACAAACATTAATAGAAATTAAAGAAAACTTAAACCTAAGTTGTGTGTAATAAAATATGATGGATTAGAATACTGTCTTATATTAATTCTCCATGAAATGATGCAATTAAAACTCTTATAGGCTTATATCTTTTGTATTTTGACATGCTAATTCTAAAATGTGTAAAGAAATTCAGAAGAATTAAGATAGCCAAGATCTCCTTAAAGAAGAAATGCAAGATAAAGGCTTATTTAGCAGATATCAAAACGTGTTATAAAGCTACAGCAATTAAGATAGTGAGGTACTGTGACATGAATAGGCAAATATATCAATGTATATTGGAAACATGCCAGAAAAACCAGAAATCATCTGCTGCCTATGAGAACAGCTGACACTGCAAAATAAAGCTTCTCAGTTCTGGCTGGACTCCACCTTGCGCTGGAGTATTCTGATTGTTTAGGGGTTTGGGGGACCAGGAGCAGCAGTGTCGGGATGTGCTACACCTACTTCTGCTCGGTGTGGCTGCTTTGCTCCCATTACATTTCAGTGCCTTTGTCTAGAAAATTAATCTATAGCCTACTGAAATTCCAAGATTCCCTAGGAGAGAAGGGGAACCAGAGAATGTCAGGTTTAGATACAATAAGGTCAATTTTTGTGAGCAAGTCATATCAGTTGACTTTGTCTACTAAACCCCTGAATTCAACTGGTAGGCCTTTGGGGATAAATAAGAACAATTGCTACATGGAACAGATAGATCCCTCCATCACCCAATTCTGGTGGCCTAAGGCTATGAGCATGAACCAGCCAAGCTTGAAAGGATGATTAAAATCTCCAAAGGAAGCTGGAGCAGCAAGGGAGGAAAGACTGGGGTTCAAGTGTCACAGCAGAAGTCCCATCTCTGGGAGCCTGAGATGATAACATTAGGAAGGAAGATCTAAGTCTCTCTCAAGTACCTGGTGAACTGGCATTTGGTGACGTTTCAATCAGAGAGTAATAAATGCTGCAATTATGGATGCAGGAAGATGTAAGTGGAGGTTTCAGTCCCCCTAACCCAACTCTCTGTGTAGAAGGGGCTAGACGTCCAGAGGCTGACTACAAGACAAAACGGAGGTTTTAATGCTGGCGTTATTTCTTTTACTTCAAGAACCTTGTTTATACCTGGAAGTTGATCCTTTTATTCTTCCCAAAAACTCTTCTGCTTTTTGAAAATGAGCTGGACGAAGCTCTAAACTAGCTTCTATAAAAGTATTTTGAACTGTTTGATATTTTAAAAAAATGTGTTCAGATGATAAAGTCTCAAATAGTTTCCTATTTGGAAAAGATACTCGCAAAGTAGATTAGGGATACTTAATGAAGACATGGATCATTTACTAGTAAAGTTCAAATATTTTTGATCATAATTTTTAAAAGGAAAACATTGCATTGCTGGGTAAAGACTGAGGAAAAGCATAGAGAGAAATATGACAAAAATAGATTTTTTAAAAGTTTTTCATTAAATGAAAAGTATGATAATGGTTTCAGGAATAGCTGAATCCAGATACTCTCACAATGTGACCAGAAAGTGTTCTGTATTCATCTGTCATCTCTGAATTTCTTTTCACTATTTTTATTCTCTGAAAGACTCTTACCTCTTGGTGATAAAAATGCAGCCATAAAAACAATGAGGTCATGTCCTTTGCAGGAACAGGGATGAAGCTGGAAACCATCATTCTCGGCAAATTAAAACAAGAACAGAAAACCAAACACTGCATGTTCTCACTCATAAGTGGGAGTCAAACAATGAGAACACATGGACACAGGGAGGGGAACATCACACACTGGGGCCTATCGGGGGATGGGGGGCTAGGGGAGGTATAGCATTAGGAGAAATACCTAATGTAGATGACGGGTTGATGGGTGCAGCAAACCACCATGGCAAGGGTATACCTGTGTAACAAACCTGCACGTTCTGCACAAGTATCTCAGAATTTAAAGTATATATATATAGAGAGAGAACCTGAACAACTTAAGTCTTCATTTTCCCACCTTCACAACTCCAGTGACAACAGTGCATGCCTGAGTCATGTAGATAAAAAATGTGAAGGGGGATTTTCCCTAAGTGATGCTGTGCTGATAAACATATTTGTCTACTGCAAAATAGTTATTCGTTAAATGGAGCTACTATAAGCATCTATCTCAGAAAGCATTTGCCATGCTTGTAAACTTCATCAGTCTTACCAGCATACCTTCTTCACTCTGGGAAGATACTTGGGTTGTCTTCACTCCTGACATTTACCTCAGTTTTAGATCTTCACAATTTTAGGTGGGTAGAGGTCACTGAAAGCCGTGGTGTACCATGTTTTCTTTTCTAGGGATCTTTTTTGTGGTTTTAAAACCAGTGCTATTTTTCAAGTTGCTCTTTTCCTATTTAATAAAGTACTTAATTTATGTGAATTTTAAAGATGTGGCCCATAATTATTTGGTCCATAGCTTTGGCCAAGTCTGTCCTCAAAAGAATGCTTCATGAGATACTTTAATTTCAAAAGTAAACTTGCCCACCACGAATTCATTCAACAGCCATTTACTAAATGCTTGATAATTACTGTAACTGTTTAAGCACAGAGTCCATTCATTAACAACTTAGGATCGCTGTCCACAAAATCCCAAAGTAGTGAATCTATTTCCCCAACTTCAGATCTATTCCCTCCTTCCCTAATGGAAGCTTAGACTTCTCTCTAAGAAATTTAAATTTTGTCCCCAAAATCTTGATATCTCATCTTAACCAAAGTTATATTTGAAGGCAAGAATCAGTAAGTAGGGTCTGATACAAACAGCACCATTTATAACAAACAGAAAACAAGACACCTGCCAGCTTTGAGTCTTGTTTTGATAAATTGAGCATGCACCCAAACTCTCATCCCTATGTAAGATTTCTGCAACTTAATTAAAATAGTATGTATTACAAACTCCTTAAAGCTAGCTTATATATCAGAAACCCTAACTGAAGTGGTCCTATGAGGCTCTGTGGTAATTCTATATTCTTCAAAAAACCTATAATAAAATATATACATAGATAAGTAATAGAATTTTTTTCTTCTGTTATCCCTGTTTTTCAGGAAGAAGCAAAATGCAACCTAATGAATTGGAGACAATTGGTGGCGGTTTATAATAATTTAGTCCAAAGGTATGTTGGAGTTTGTAGAAAATGGCATGGAATTCTTTCCTTTTGTTCCTGTCGAGGCTCTTGGTGGCTGTCAACATTCTCAGTCATCTTCACGGCAAGAAACCTGCAGACAACTAGAAGAATGCAAGTTACAGTATCTAAAGCATACAAATAGTAAATACAAACACAGTCAAAGTAAATACAAACACAGTCAAAGACTATGGCAAACTCTGGCATTTCTGAAAAAGACACATCCATGTGCCATGCTTGGCAGAGGGCATATGAGTGACAATCCAGGCTGGCCTCTAAGTGAGCCACCAGCTCTCTCTGGTCTTGCTTTAGGGGCCAGATTTCCTTTGAGGACTCTGGGTAAGCTCTTGGCCTTGCCTGCCTGGCTGACCTGGAAACCTACACCATGAATCAAAGGAACTGGTAGGTGATGAGATAAGGTTCAGACTTTTGGCTCTCTAGATATGATCTCTCCACTTCATTCCAGAAAACAGGCAAAGAACTCATCCTCTTTGCAAAATTAGGAGAAATACTTAATGTAGATGATGGCTTGATGGGTGCAGCAAACCACCATGGCAAGTGTATGCCCATGTAACGAACCTGCATGTTCTGCACATATATCTCAGAATTTAAAGTATATGTGTGTGTGTGTGTGTGTGTGTGTGTATATATATATATATAAATAAAATGAATATATATATAAAAATAAAATGAATATATGTATATATATATATATATATATATATATATATATATATATGTAAAATGAGCCTGAACAACTTAAATCTTCATTTTCCTACCTTTGCAACTCCAGTGAAAAGAGGGCATGCCTGAGTCATGAGAGAAGGTTTTCCAAGGGAACACAAAATCCAGATTCAGCTTAGATTCAGAAAGTCACTGCACCAAAGAGTCCATGAGCAACTCCCCACAGAATCAGGGGAAGCAGTTCTGGGCCAACCAAGGTAGCATTTTCTAAGGAAAATGGCCTGCCTTCCTTTTACCTACTTGTGTTTGCAGCTCTGAGCTCAAGAGCGAACTGATGATCCCGGACTGGAGACATAGAGAGCCATTCCTATTCATTGTGGACATCTAAGACAGTAGATATCAGAATGGAAAGCTATTCAGAGATTTCACCACGTCTTTGTATGCAAAGCACTTTTAATGATAAAATTCTGGGGAGAGTTTGAGGAGTGAAACCAACTAACTCACTAATGCATTTTTAAATCCCTCTTTCATTCACATTCACTTGTACAGTATGATAAATTCAAGCAGACACGCCTGAAACTTCTTAGCATAATTATTAAACAAGTGGTTTTGCGATTACATCACTATTCCTGATGGCCCCCTTTCTTTTTATATTATACTCCATTGTTATTTATTCTTTCTATTATGTGACTTGCCTTTTCCTCCAAATAAAACAAACTTTAGCTTATGGCTTTGACATCTATTCAAACACTAGGTCTCCTTCAGGTATTAATATGATTACTGTTTTTTGTTAAGATGTGAACTTTAGTATCCTATCAGCTGGTTATTGAAAAGAATAATCAAAGACGGGGCCCAAAATAACCCCAACCAACTTCCCCAATTTGCAGACTGACAACTAAATCTGGCCTGCAAATATTTTGTTTGGCTGCTCCAGTTATTTTTGTTTTGTTTTGTCTTGGTTTTGTAATTGAAGTTAAATGACTTCTGGCAGAAGATCCTTTCTCAAATTTCACAGGCCCATCACTCTCTGTTGCCTTATACCCCACCCTGGTTCCAACATTTTTGTAGCCTTCACGAAACTTATAGGCATTTGGGTTTGTGATGCCTCTCAGGTAGGTGGATCACCTGAGGTCAGGAGTTCAAGATCAGCCTGTCCAACATGGTAAAGCCCCTTCCCTACTAAAAATACAAAGTTAGTCAGGCATAGTGGTGTGTGCCTGCAGTCCCAGCTACGAGAGAGGCTGCAGCAGGAGAGTCGCTTGAATCCAGGAGGCAGAGATTACAGTGAGCCAAGATCGTGCCACTGCACTTCGGCCTGAGTGACAAAGTGAGACTCTGTCTAAAAAAAAAAAAAAAAAAAAGACGAAGAAAAGAAAAAGAAAAAAGAAAATCCTGACAAATAGAGCTAGGGAAAGTCAGGAAGAGAGGCTTCTCACATTTGTTTGCCTGATAACAAAAAAGACTCTAGAAAAACCACAGACTTGAATAAAGGACATTTGCATTCTTATACAAAAAATACACAAGTACCTCTGCGTAGCAACTGCCTGTCCAGCCCTGGACTGGCATCACCCTCCTTATTGCTCTTTCTAGGCAAAGATAATTATTTTAAAACAATTATGTAATCCTCCTCATTTTTTCCTTTAAAACTCTTTTTCTTTCTTTACGTCCCTGAATGTGCACATAGTTTGCATATTCCTATTGCAGTGTCCTATTTCCAAATAAACATCTTTTCTTTTAGAAACTTCTTTTTGTTATTTAGGCTGACCAGTTGATGGGATCATTCCAATCAAACCAAACACAATCTTCTCTCAATTTACAGTTATTCTTGGAAGACTCAATGTATGCTTAGACTATACAACAATATTTTGTGTTTATTTATAAAAGAAGTTGGGCTCTAGGCTCAGAAAATACAGGCAGAGTTTATTAATTTATGTAAATATCTGGGAGATAACTTGGAAGTTGTGCAGTCTGTAGCATCATTATTTGATTGCAAGACGCATTATATCCCTGACCTTTCTCACTGAATCTCAGTAGCATTTTCTAGTCATTGTGACCAAGGGAAAAAAGCTTCCTAAAATGTTTGCAATGTCCCTGAGTGGCTTTACCATCCCCATTGAGGTATAACTTTTGTGATGAGAATTTATGTGGCAGATTACCCTCATTTTTTCATTGCCAAAAGCTGATCTTTCTTTAACTCCTCTATATTCAGTATCCTTTGGCATCCATTACTTGGTTCCAGTTTGACTTTTGTCCTAGAAAATATTGTGACTTCCCAGGGACTGCCATAACAGCGGCTTCCTCCAGAATATAGTCCGTTCTGACTAAGTAACAGGGTTTGCTCGCTGCTGCTTCAGTGTTGCTAGTATAAAGTCTCTTCCCAACCTGCATTTCGGTCCCTCAAAGAACCTCTATGTATGCTTCCACTAAACTTCTTTTTGGGCCTTCCTAGATTGACTTCCAGTATACCTTGGGCTCTTTCATTGCAGCAGATAGTCCCCTCCCTAGAGACCCTGGGTGATTTACAGATCCAATATTGGCATCAGGGCTGGAGTGTAGAATCAACAGCGTCCTGATTGGGTTTGATGCTTAATTTGGTACTCATATTATAATATGAGTACTCATATTTTAAGAACATTACCATGGACCATATGTCAATTTCAACTTCCTTCACCCATGCTTTAACCTGGTTACTACTTGTGCCTCTTTCAGCCCTTAACTACCTCCTTTCTCAGGCCAATGTGGTACTGTGTACCAATTACAAAGCTGGCGTTCTCTAGGCTAGTAGCAAATTCTAGGATGATGATAACCCACCAAATTACAGGGACTACAGTTTCCAGTACCATAGCTATCTGGGATTTCCCCCACTGTGGGTCCCTGCCACTAATGAATTCAACATGTGCTTGATACTAGTTGATTCCCTGACACCCTCAGCTCAAGGACTTGTAGCACCACTTGTATTGGGACAGGTTCCCTCTTGCATGCCCACCTACCCAGATCATACACCAACTCTCTCTGACCTTTTCCTTGACATGAGTTGCTGCTTTTCTATCAAGCTAGACATGAGGCCATTATTGTCAGCAATTTGACCAGTGGCTCTTTACTGCAAGGGCTATCCAGGTACTCACCTGACCTCATGAAATTCTTCTCTGGGGGAATAAACAGCTATTCCCCATGAACCCAGAGATTCTCATAGCCAAATAAACCATGTCTCCAGCTACTCACCAATACATTGCCAAAACCAGAATTAAAAGAAAGCCTAATCTTTGCAGGAGTATGGATTTGTTTTGGTTTTATTTTTTCTTTTAGTTATACATTTTTCATTCCACTTCCTGTTTTGCTGTGACCCAGCAGCAATTATCAGAGGGATCTACATAAGCCAATTTCAACATAACTGACAAATGGTCAATAACTTATTGGTCTTTCCATAAATGTAAGTCTGGACTCATAAGACAAGGCAGACCTGAGTGAAGCATCTTTCTGTAAGGATGCCAGTTATCTAGGCAGCTATATCCGATGCCAGATCCTCAATTGCACTTACATTGGCATCACCCTTTTTCATGTGTGTCTCTGCATTTCTCTTAACTGTCCTAATCTTTCTGTATCCTAAGAAAAATACCAAAATCTTGAGTTCAAGTCTTAATCTACCTCCCTACTTGCCAGGGTTGGCACTATTCATCTTCTATCAAGTGGAGACATCCAGGCCATGTGTACTGATGCACATGTGAGTGGCCCGTTGAGAAGAGTGGCTTTATTCCAATTCTGGCCACTCCTCTTGTGTGTAGACTGCTTCTAAATTAGTTGTTTGAGGTAAGTAGTACCAACAATGCATTATGAAATGCGAACATGTCTAATGGACTCTGCGGAATATCAGTGTGTGTAAGCTGCATAGACAGTGACTAAAACTTTTCTTTGTAAATGTTTTCCTTATAGTTAGTCACTAAAAATTACAGAGCTTTGGTCACCAAAAATGTATTTCTTATGCATAATCATTGACCAGAAATGTAACCTGATTCTGAATTTGAAACAGGGCATTTTATTCTGGTTTTCTTCATGGGAAGTGGCTGAATTTGGTAGAGTAGAAATAGAAAGTTAGGAGTTTAAGAAGAAGAACAAAAGATGCATAATGCACAAAGTGCCCATTGAAATGTTCAACACATCAAATTTTATATTTCAAATTTACAACATCTAAGGAATAGTATAACAGTGGCTTTCAAAAGAACTAACCTGTATCTGAGATAAACTTTTGGTGGCTCAAAACTTTCTAAAATATCTAGGAGGGGATTTGAGATATCTGACTTGAGGCATCTGGTACTTGTCTTCTTCATAAAGAGGAACCAAAATAGTAGGTAGATAATTACAGTCCAAATACATCATCTAAAAGAGAACATTAGAATTCAACAAAAAAGTGACACAAAACATCAAAAGCATGGAAGGGGAGGCGAAGCAAGTTAGCCTGCTTGGCGGAGATGGGCTGGGAGTCCAAAGAGGCTCTCCAATGTGAGGAAGGGGTAAGTGAGAGACCCCTCATAATTTACATTCCCACCATAAACTCCTAACATCCTAGCCCTGGGAGAGTCCCTCAACCATCATGAGCCCTGGGATTAATGTAGGGAGCTGCCTGAAGACCACACAACTGCATTGCTCCAGACAACTCTTAGTTCTAAGCAGCTACAGAAAGGCAGCTCCTGAATCTCCACATCCCTGGAGCCCCATTGAAATCCTCTGCTTATAACTACTGCTGTGGCTGGATGCTCTTGCCAGGACTGAAGCATGAGCCATTGGTGGTGACACTTATGCCCCCAGCAATGGATTCACCATGCATTTTCACATGGCCCAGGGACAGAGTCCCTTGCCCACGGCTGCTGGCACCAAAGGGCAAGCCATTCGCAGCCAACCTACTTCCCTAGCAGCAAAGCCACCATACATTTACAAGCACCCTGAGGAGAGGCTACCTTATGTACAGTGACCACTTGGGGCAAAGCACACACTCCCCACCTGCATATAGCTGCTGCCACTGGAAGAAATCCCACGCTTCCCAGTAACAGGACCATAACACAGCCACTGCTGCCCCTACTCTAGCATTCCACAATGTGTCTGGTGATCATCCCACCTGCCTACCACAGCCAAAGCCTGCACATACCACTGGGAGGTCTAAGGACAGGTCTGCCAGCCCAGCCCTAACCACCACTGTTGGGACCTGAGCATTCCTCCTGGGAGCCTGTATTTGGCTCTACCTGAACTGCCACTACCACCACAGCTGGCACCTACCTTCCCCTGCGACCTGCAGGCCTGGGTATTGGTCCACTCAACTGATCACAGCCACCATCAAACTCTGCATCGATCACTTGGGAGACAGGATTGTCCCACACTGTTACTGCCATCGCCCATGTTGCACTCACTGTCATGGAACCTGAGGGCCCAGCTACTCACCTAGACCACCACTGCCACTACCCACACCTTAAAAAGCTGCCTGGAGGCCTAAGAATCAGCCCGCATAGACATGCCAACACTGGTGCCAGCGTATGCCACCTTGGAACCCAAGAAAAGATATGCTCAGTGCACTGCTGCCACACCTTGAACTCAAGAACTGTTCTGCCCAACTTGTTGCAGCCACCGCCAACACCAAAGTGGACAGCTTTGGTTCCAGTGGGTTGCTCCACCATTGCTACTGACATAAATCACATCACACCAGCTGCTAAGGGGCTTGAGAACCTGATCACACACCCAGCCCACTGCTACCACTACCAGCATCTGAGAAAGCCACCTGGAGCCCAAGAATCAGCCTGCTTACACCCAATAACACTTGTGCCAGTGTAAACCACACTGGGGCCCAAGGACAATCATGCTCAGTCCACCATTGCCACTACTGAGGCCTGAAAACTGGCCCACCTGGAATCCTGGCCTCCAGAACAACTTTATCACAGCCTCTACTGCAACCACACCTAATGCCACTGAGGAAATCACAAATACCGCTGATGTTATTCACTGATAAATAAATCATTCAGAATTATTTGGCACCCACAATCAAAGCCAAATTGCCCTCCATGATCAAGACCATAGACGCCCTTCAGGAAAACATTCTGCCCTACAAAAGCAAATTTTAAAAAATCGGAAGGAGTGATTATTACACCACATGGACAGCTATAAATATTAGGACAAAAGGAACATACCTCAAAATAATAAAGTCCAGATAGGGCAAATCTACAGCTAACATCATATTGAATGTAAAAGCTGAAAGGTTTTCCTCTCAGAACTGGAACAAGAAAAGGATGTCTAGTTTTACTATGCCTGTTCAACATAATATTGGAAGTCCTAGCCAGAGCAGTCAGTCAAGAATAAATAGACATTCAAATTGGGAAAAAGTAAGTCAAATTGTCCCTCTTTGCAGATGATATTGTTTTATATCTAGAAAAATCTAAAGACTTCACCAAAAAACTATTAGATCTGATACATTCAGAAAATTGCAGGATGTAGAACCAACATACAAAAATCATTAGGGTTTCTATATATGAATAATAAACTAGCTGAGAAAGAAATCAATAAGGCAATCCCATCTATAATAACTAAAAACATTTCTAAGAATGAACTTACCCAAGGAGGTGAAAGTCCTCTGCAAGAAAAACGACAAAATGTTGATGAAAGAAATTGAAGAGGACACAAACAAATGGAAGGATATGCCTGTTCATGGATTAGAAGAATTAATATCATTAAACTAACCACGTTCCTCCAAACAATACAGATTCAAAGCAAGCTTTATCAAAATACTAATGTCATTTTTCACAGAGATAGAAAAAAAATCCTTAAATTCACACAGAACTAAGAAAAGCCTTAATAGCCAAAGCAATCTCAAGAAAAAGAAACAAAGCTAGAGTCATCACACTACCTTACTTCAAAATAGGTTACAAAGCTATAGCAAGCAAAACAGCATGGTATCAGTATAATAGCAAATACATAGACCAGTTAAACAGAATAGAGAACCCCGAAATAAATCCATATATTTACAGCCAACTGATTTTTGACATAGGCACCAAGAACATGCACTGAAGAAAGGACACCTCTTCGATAAATGGTGCTGGGAAAACTGGATATCCATATGAAAAAGAATTAAACTGGACACCTATCTCCCACCATATGAAAAAACCAACTCCATATGGATAAAATACTTAAATATAAGACCCCAAACTATAAAACTACTAGAAGAAAAGGAAACATAGGGGAAATGCCAGGTCTAGGCAAAGATTTTATGGCTAAGACCTCAAAAGCATAGGCAACAAAAACAAAAAAAGAGAAATTGGAGTATATCAAAACCAAAAATCTTTTTTACATGAAAGGAATCAATCAACAGAGTGAATACTATTTAGTATTCTGTTATATATGACCTTTTCTTTATCCAATCATCCTTTGATGGACGCAAGTTGATTCAGTATCTTTGCTATCGTGAATAGTACTGCAGTAAATATGGGAGTGTAGGTATCCCTTTGATATACTGATTTCTTCTCCTTTGAATAAGTATCCAGTAGTTGGATGGCTGGATTGTATAGTAGCCCAATTTTTAGTTTTTTGAAAAAATTTTATATTATTTTCCATAGTGGCTGTACTAATTTGCACTCTCACCAACAGCGTATAAGTTCCCTTTTCTCTGCATCCTTACCAGCAGCATCTGTTATTTATTTTTTTAATAACAGCAATCTTAATTGGGATAAGAGAATATCTCATGTGGTTTTGATTTGCATTACCCTAATGATTAGTGACATTGAGCATTTTTCTTATACTTATTGGTCATTTTTGTCTCCTTTTAAGAAAGGTCTATTCATGTCTTTTGCCCATTTTTAATCAATTGTTTTGGATATATTTAGTCATACAAAATTAAATCATGTTATGTGTTGCAACACAGATGCAACCTGAGGTCATCATATTAAGTGAAATAAGCCAGGCATAGAAAGAAATATCACATGTTCTCACTAGTATATGGGAACTAAAAAAGTTGATCTCATGGAGGTAGTTATTAGAATAATAGATAGCCGAGGCTAACAAGGGTATATGGGTTGAGGGCAGATGAAGAGAAAGAGAGGTTGGTTAATAGATACAAATATACAATTTGATAAAAGAAATGTTCTGATGTTTGACAGCAGAATAATGTAACTCTTGTTAACAACAATGCATTATGTATTTCAAAATAGCTAGAAGGGACTTGAAATGTCCCCAACACATAGAAATGGTAAATACTCCAGGCCATGGATACCCAGAATTCCATGACTTGGTTATTTAACATTCTATGCATGTAACAAACTATCACATGTACCCTATAAATATGTACAAATGTCATGTATCTATTAAAAAATTCTGATCATATAGATTCACTCGCTCAAATGCAGCCAATGTTGCAAATGCATCTGTAATGTCACAATTCCAGATCACACACATTTCTTCTCAATGTCTTCTTATATTCCATCATCAATGGCCATCATCAATGGCCAGATCTGATATCTGACAAAACATTTTTTCATGTGACAACAGCCCTTTTTAAGGAGAATTGCAGACTAAAAAAAAAAAAAAAATACTGCGTTACTAACAGAAAAGTTTGGCATGGATAGAATAAAATCTGTCATGAAAAGTCGATGAAGTACTCCTTTTTTAAGGAGCATAAACTCTGGGACATTAGGAAAAACAATTTAAAACATACAAAAATTCTACTTCTAATAATTTTGACACATGCTTCCTTAATATAAAGATATATATTCAAAAAATCAACAAAACAAATATATGACAGAAAATTGATTAACAACATACATACTCCATATAACAGAATACTATATTATCATATTTCTTAATGTAGATCTATACTAAGTGTTTTTTAAAATATTCAAAATAGTATCAAGTGAAAAAATAAGCTATGAGACATACCTGGCTGGTTAAAGTTTTATAAAATATATTCATATGTTTTTATAATATCTGAATAGAGATACATCAGTATGTAATAGTGGTGATGATCTCTGAATAGTGGGGCTTTAGGTAACACTATGTATTTATTGCTTTACTACTTTGAATTTTTCTGAAACGAATTTGGATTGTTTATATAATAAATATGCTAAGTGCAATAAAAAGGATAATGTTTCCCAGCACCCAAACCCTAGTCACTATGAAATGAAAGCAGGTCCATAAATTTGTAGAGTAACCTTGTGGCCTTTCTCCTTGTGTGTAAAGTACCAGCTCCTTTGCTCTGGAAACTCCTGTCCTACATTAAATGCCAGGTGGGTTAGCAGAAAACCCTCGATGGCTTTAGCTTTTACTGTAAGTGAAATGACTTCATTTTAACATGAAGTTTGAATAAAATTTACAATCTAGATATAGAATGATTACCTCCTGTTTTTTTTTTTTTTTTTTTAATACAATCTCACTTACATCTGTCTATGGGATTTGAGCTTTTCCTAGTACCCTCTTTTTATTAAAACATTTTCTCCTCAACATGGACATTTTTTTAAAAAATGTAAGTATACAGATTTTAATTTATTTGTTAGAATAATTTTATATTTTAAAAACAGGACGCATACATGTATGAATAAACAGTATGGCTGACACAGACCAAGTCCACACTGGTAAGCTTTTGAGAACCATTTACACTATGTTAACAGTAGTACTGGTGCAGGCAGAGAGAGGAAGAATAAATAATAGTGCTTCAGGAAATGTAGTGATTGAGAGGGTCGGTAAAGAGGACACCTCATTGCGGATGCTAGAGCAGAAACAACTTCCCCGTAGTGACATGTGCAAAGTTCCAGATCTCCAAGACAAAGATTACCCAACCCATCAGAACAAACAGCCTCCCAATGCAGCTGGCAAGTGCAGGGGTAGAACTCAGCCATAGTAGGCACAGGAATGGGGAGACTGGAGCCAGGGACAAATGCTGAGGAAAGAGTTCCAATGAGCATGTGTGTTCATACATACATACTGCCAACAAAGAGCACTGTGCTGTGTAACACTGCACTGTGTAATCACCACTCACTGGATTCCATGATGGAGAATAAAAAGCCTCTTTTTTTCCTACATATTTATATCGTTCAATACAGTCAGAATGGGAGCTGTTTCAGAAATAGAAAATCTTCTACGCATGTGTACTTGTTTCCAAGAGAGACCATTTACTTATTTAATGCTTTACAGTGCACTCAGAACTAATCCTCAGAGGTGGGTACATTTAACAGGTAAAATAAATAAAGCATAAGGAGATTTTTGCCCAAACCACTGAGCTAGAAAATGGCAGGTCAGAGAAGACTTGATTGAGCTCCTATCTTCTGATTTCAAAGTAAATTCTTTATACTGTACAGCAATGATCAATCAAGCATATACTTCATAGAAAGCAATCCAAAACCGCTGGTTACAAGCATAGCCTGAGGCTATGTGCATTAAGTTTGCTTCAATGTGTTTAATTGCATTTTAATTATTTACTGCTGATTTTAAGATATAAGACCAGGAAGAGAGGCCATTTCCTACATACTTAGCTTAAACTATGAAATGTGTCATATTCAATATTCTGTGTCCTTCAGACTAAGGCAGGGCTATATTTTGTCTAATAGCATAATCTACTATACTTACGTTTGTATCCCTCTTAGTATTAGTTATCTAAATACTAAAATATGAAAACTCATAAATACTAGGGTTTTAATAACATAATTATACAAACAACCACTAAATTTAATTTTTTTTTTTACCATAAGACCAAAGTTGTCTGACATTACTGATTTGTTTCAAGTTTTTCTTCAAGATGTTGAGTTGATCGCCTATAGGTGCACAAAGTAGTGGTATTTACATAAGGAGAAAGAGGTCTAATATCCAAAGATGCCTTTACTCAAACTCAAGTGATAGAAGTTGCTGATCATAAGAAAGCAAATGTGAAAATGACAATTCTTCCACATATTGAATGTATACTGTAGGTTATGTGCTTCAGGCATTATCTTTAAACTTCATTGCAATAGAGTTTTACAGGTGAGGGAAGCAAAGTACAAGATAGAGAATACCCAACTCAACAAGCTAAAAAATGGCAGTCAAAACAATTTTCGTTTGATTTTAAAGTCCCACTTTCCATGAAACTGAACAACCCCTATAATTCCACCCAGCCCCTACAGTAATTTTTATGCTTTTCCCAGTGCTGTCACATAATAAATGTTTTACATATTTGTTGCTGAAATAGCAATTAAAACAAGTGTTTATCATTATATTCACATGTATGGCCAATGGGAATTTCCGCAACACACAAAAATCTGAAAGACACGAAATTTTTGTTACTATAAACATAAATCCTGCCTATTCTTTCCTGAGAGGTGTGATATAAAATATTTAAACTTGCTTATTGAGAATAAAGAAGTTTTCTGCTTAGCTTTGAATCAATTCCAAACCAGAGAAACTCTTGTGTTGCGGTTTGAAACAAAGTGCTGAAATAATACATGTCCCTTGCTAGACTGTAAACCGCAGTCCCTTCATTCAGATGACCTCAAGGTCTGACCAGTGAGTACTCAGCTGCTTCTTCCGGTTACCTTTTTATGCTGGCTGGTCCTTAATATAGCTAATGCTCCCCAGATGTATCAGCCACTGGCCCTCTTTAACCCTTGCTAGTCTCTCATGTTGCACTGCCTGCTTTTCACAGTCACAAGACAAAAATGGAGAAAATAGCACATATTTTCAGTGCCCTGGGGGCATGGCAATGACATGTAGGAAAACCTACCAAATGAATGGGTTTTTATTTTAAAGATTTGAATTTTGATAATTTTAAGATTATATAAAAAGAGAGAGAATCAGATAATAAGCCACCTATAGGCCATTATCTAGCTTCAGTAAACTTATTTTATGTATAACCTTACCCATATTTCCCATTCCAAATTATTTTGTAGTGAATCCAGACAACATTTTACTTTATAAATAAACATTTCAGTACTTAATTCTAAAAAATTAATTCCTGAATATTACCAAATATTGAGTCAGTGTTCAAATTTCCGATTATCTTTTATTTTTGAACAAAAGTAAGAAAAGTATACTTGGAAGTTCTGGGCAGGGCAATCAAGCATGAGAAAGAAATAAAATATATTGAAATAGGAAGAGAGGAAGTCAAATTGTCATTGTTTGCAGATGACATGATTGTATATTTAGAAAACCCCATCGTCTTAGCCCAAAATCTCCTTAAGCTGATAAGCAACTTCAGCAAAGTCTCAGGAACAAAATCAATGTGCAAAAATCACAAGCATTCCTATACACCAATAATAGCCAAATCATGAGTGAACTCCCATTCACAACTGCTACAAAGAGAAAAAAATACCTAGGAATACAACTTACAAGGCATGTGAAGGACCTCTTCAAGTTAAACTGCAAACCATTCAACAAGGAAATAAGAGAGGACATAAACAAATGGAAAAAACATTCCATGCTTATGGATAGGAAGAATCAATATTGTGAAAATGGCCATACTGCCCAAAGTAATTTACAGATTCAATGCTATCCCTTTTAAGCTACCATTAACTTTCTTCACTCAATTAGAAAAAAACTACTTTAAATTTCATATGGAACCAAAAAAAGAGCCTGCATAGCCAAGACAATCCTAAGCAAAAGAACAAAGCCGTAGGCATTATGCTACGTGACTTCAAACTATACTACAAGGCTACAACAGCATGGCACTGGAACCAAAACAGAGATATAGACCAATGAAACAGAACAGAGGCCTCAGAAATAACACCACACATCTACAACCATCTGATCTTTGACAAACCTGACAAAAACAAGCAATTGGGAAAGGATTCCCTATTTAATGAATGGCTTTAAGAAAACTGGCTACACATATGCAGAAAACTAGAACTGGACCCCTTCCTTACACCTTACAGAAAAATTAACTCAAGATGGATTAAAAACTTAAGCATAAGTCCCAAAACCATCGAAATCCTAGAAGAAAACCTAGCCAATACCACTCAGGACATAGGCATGGGGAAATACTTCATGACTAAAACACCAAAAGCATTGGCAACAGAAGCCAAAATTGACAAATGGGATCTGTCAATTAAACGAAAGAGCTTCTGTACAGTAAAAGATACTATCATCAGAGTGAACAGGCAACCTACAGAATGGGAGAAAACTTTTGCAGTGGATCTATCTAACAAAGGGCTAATATCCAGAATCTACAAAGAACTTAAACAAATTTACCAAACAAAACAAAACAAAACACTGTCAAAAAGTGGGCAAAGGATATAAACAGACACATCTCAAAAGAAGACATTTATGCAACCCACAAACATAAGAAAAAAAGCTCATCATCACTGGTCATTAGAGAAATGCAAATCAAAACTACAATGAGATAGCATCTCATGCCAGTTAGAAGAGCATTCATTAAAAAGTCAGAAAACAATAGATGCTGGGGAGGAAGTGGAGAAATAGAAAGGCTTTTACACTGTTGGTGGGAGTGTAAATTAGTTCAACCATTGTGGAAGACAGTGTGGCAATTCCTCAAAGATCTAGAACTAGAAATATCATTTGATCCAGCAACCTCATTACTGGGTATATACCCAAAGGATTATCAATCATTCTACTACAAAGACACATGCACATATGTTTATCTCGGCACTGTTCACAATAGCAAAGACTTGGAACCAACCCAAATGCCAATCAATAATAGGCTGAATAAAGAAAATGTGGCACATATACACCATGGAATACTATGCAGCCATAAAAAAGGATGAGTTGATGTCCTTTTCAGGGACGTGGATGAAGTGGGAAACCATCATTCTCAGCAAACTAACACAAGAACAGAAAACCAAACACTGCATGTTCTCATTGGGAGTCAAAGAATGAGGACACATGGACATAGGGAGGGGAACATCACACACCGGGGCCTGTTGAGGTGTGGGGGCTAGGACAGGGATAGCATTAGGAGAAATAAGTAATGCAGATGATGGGTTGATGGGTGCAGCAAACCACCATGGCACATGTATACCTATGTAACAAACCTGGATGTTCTGCACATGTACCCCAGAACTTAAAGTATGAAAAAAAGGGCCAAGCGAGTGACTTGAAAGACAAGTGCCTCCAATTAACTTTTTAATGTTACAAATTTTTCTAGTTTCTTTGAATCAGGATCCAAATAAGGCCTACATGTAATTCTTAATATGTAATTTATATACTTTTTAGTCTCTTTTCACCTGTTGTTTTCTCCTTCCATCTTTCTTTTACTTTTTGCAGTTTATTTGCTGAAGAAACACAATTATTTGTCCTGCGGATTTTTCTGCTTGCAGCCCCGTAATGTAGTTTAACATGTTCTTTTGTCTTTTTTTTCCCCCATTTATTTATTTTGTTGCATTTTAGGTTTTGGGGTACATGTGAAGAACATGCAAAATTGTTGCATAGGAACACGCGTGGCAGTGTGATTTGCTGCCTTCCTCCCCATCACCTACATCTGGCATTTCTCCCCTTGCTATCTCTCCCCAGCTCCCCACCCCCCACCGTCCCTCCCCTATTTCCCCCCAACTGACCCCAGTGTGTAGTGCTCCCCTCCCTGTGTCCATGTGTTCTCATTGTTCAACACCCGCCTATGAGGGAGAACATGCGGTGTTTGATCTTCTGCTCTTCTGTCAGTTTGCTGAGAATGATGGTTTCCAGGTTCATCCATGTCCCTACAAAGGACCCAAACTCATCGTTTTTGATGGCTGCATAATATTCCATGGTGTATATGTGCCACATTTTCCCTTTCTGTAGTTAGTAATTGCACATAGAGGACTGATCAGAATCAGGTTTGCTTTCTCTGAAAAGACTTCTTCATAGGAGGTGTTTTGTTTCTCCAAACGGAGGCATCAAATATCTGGTTATTTTTTTCTTTTTGATATCATCAATAATTGATGCTTCATGTTTACAACCATAATTCATTTTGAGTTACAAAAGGGTACCATGCCAATTCTATAATTTCTTTTTCATTAAGTTGCTGATATGCCACAATAAAGAAAATCTTGCTCTTGTCTACTATTTGATTACCCAGGGGTTCTATTGTCTATGAGTTTTCAAAATAATGAGTTGGTTCATTAATATCTTCCAATTACTAACTAATTCTTTTTAAGTATCACCATGCGTTCACAGGTTTAAATTTATTTGATGCATTTAAGTCTTTTGTAATTTTTCCCTAATTTATCCTTATATTGCCTCATCTCTGACAGTCTCTGTTGGTTGACTTTCACGTCTTTGACCTAAAGCTAATAATCTTTGACAGTTTCCTTGTCATCTGGTGTGACAAGAGTTTCCAAGATGATCTTGTATATTTCCTGTCCCCAGCCTTGCCATAGCCTTTTCTCTGAGGAACTCTGGTTCCTTCGTGAATTTTTAGTATTGGGGACACTTAATGGTACTGGGTGTGTAAGTATTTCTTGGCCATTTTGTTGAAAAATAAGAATTTTTTTTAAGCAGAAAATGTTGTCAACTTGTATTGATATTTCAAATTTAGGACTAAAAGGTCTTTACTTAATCTTTTCTTTCTCACATTGGTGTTTCCTTTCCTCATTGCCAAGAATCTTGCCCGTGAAAGACATAGGATTATGCAGTATAATATCAGAGAGATAATGAATCATGGGGGTGGGTCTTTCTCATGATAGTGAATAAGTCTCACAAGATCTGATGGTTTTATAAAGGGGAGTTTCATGCACAAACTCTCTTCTCTTGTCTGCTGCCATGTGAAACATGCTTTTCACCTTCTGCCATGACTGTGAGACCTCCCCAGCCACATGGAGCTGTAAGTCCATTAAACCTTTGTGTGTGTGTGTGTGTGTGTGTGTGTGTGTGTGTGTGAATTACCCATAAGCAGCATGAAAATGGACTAATACAATGGAGTATTTTGGTTTTTGCCCTCAGGGCATATATAATTAGAAATGTACAGTTACAAAACTATTTTTTAAAGTTACTTGGATTAGTTATTTTCTATGTGATTATGCCAGTAACTAGTTACACATTTAGATTTAGTTTATTTTAATATTTTTAGGAATTTAAAAAATACACTTTTTATCATGTAAAATGTTTACATGGTTTCAAAGTCAATTATGTAAAACAAGATATATTCAGTGAATCTATCTCCTATTCTTGTTCCTTCATTCTACTCACTCTGTATCCTTAAAATGAGATAGCAACATTAGGATTGATACATATAGCTATTACACACTATCTTTTTTCTTTTATTATCATTACATATTCATGGTGCTACAATTAACTATGTACTAACTCTCACTACTAGACCTTAAATTGATACAATTCTAGTCATTTTAATTCTCTGAAAGTTATTCTCTAGCAGATAATTCAGGAATAACTCACTGGATGTCGAGTTATTTCAAGTATACTTTATTTCAAGTATAAAGTTTGGCTTTATACTTGAAAACCAGTTTAACCAGTTATAAAATATTTGGCTCAGTTTTTATTTTCTAGTTTTCTCTAGAAGTCATAAGTGTTGCTATTGAAAATTTTAAACAATCCAATTTTATTTGTTACAAGTGACTTAGATATTTTGTACAAATACCAAAATAATTCATTCACTTTTTTAAAAGACTAATAATTTTATTAGAATTTTCTCAGGGTTCTCATTCTACTTTTTCAACTACATAATGTGACTTGGCAACATTTTTATATATATGTATATATATATATATATATATATATATATATATATATATATATACATACTTTAGAAAAGTTTTTTTTTAATTGTAGTTTTTTTTTCATATTTCTCTAGCTTCATTACTTGGACTTTCTTTTCATTGTACGTATGTTGTTTCTTATTTTCACATCTTCCATAAGACCAAATGTGTCCAAAGTTTCCAGAGGTCTGATATCTGAATTGTGCCCATCAATAACCCAATTTTGAGTGAGAAAGCAAATTTTTGTGAACATAGACCAAGGAAAGACACGATTGACAAGAGGGTAGGTTGAGAGCAAATTCTCTATGACTCAGACAACCAGCAGGCTGTTTCCTAGTAATCTTATGTCTTCTTGTTTTGTTAAGTGGTCAAAATAAAAAATTACATGAAAATTGCATTTGATATTATACAGAGTTTCCAAAGTAAAGTTTACTAAACAGTCCCAGGGGAAATTATTTATCATTCATTGCTAAGCATAACTTTGTTTTTCTCATGTTTCCTTCTCTCGATGACAGTCATCTTAACTATGCTTTCCATTTTCCCCACTGGGTGCTAAAAATCTTAGCCAAATTGTGCCTCAATCTTGCAATAATAAACATAATTATGCAGAGATTCTTGTTGCATGCCTATGTTCTTTAACTTGTCCCAGCATCTACTTCAAAGATTCTTTAAGCTTGCAGGAAAGTTGTTACACAATATTTAGTTTGAATATGTATTTTTTGGAGGAAAAGTCTGGATGTTTCAATAGATTCTGGCTCCTAAAAAGGGTCTGTGATGCAGAAAGAATGTTTTATGTTTATTATTTTACTTATGAAACAGAAGCTTGTCTTCTAGTTTAATTTTAAACCCTCGATTTATATCAACATGAGTGGTTTACTTTCTGAATTTTGTTTCAACCAAATATAATTAATAATGAACTAATGAGTTTACAGTGCAGACTTTAATCACTGGAAATAAAGTCATGCTTTATTTCCTAGACTATGTAATATAGGGAGAATAAAAAAACTA
Organism: Cebus imitator; assembly: GCF_001604975.1. Taxonomy (NCBI): domain Eukaryota; kingdom Metazoa; phylum Chordata; class Mammalia; order Primates; family Cebidae; genus Cebus; species Cebus imitator. The sequence continues at coordinate 500,121 of NW_016108064.1, read as the reverse complement.
AGCTCTTTTACTACAAATACTATTAAGAACCTGATAAAAATTTATTAACTGGATTCATTTTTCTTTGGAAAGAAGGCTAGTATTTTATGTGAGTATTCTAAATAGTATCCTCCTTAAAATAGGTTGAGACATGAAGCACCTCAATAAAGTCACTTATTTCTACGTAAGTTAGTTCTATATTGTTTCTTTTCTAAATTTTTCTTTCTCCTATCATTGCATTGTGTTTCCTTGAGCATGGATAAATGTTTTGCAGTCTTTTGGTGAACACTTATTGCATTGGTCATGGGCTTATTACCATATGTCAGAAGGCTCTGGAGAAATGCTTCCATTTACTTAACCAAGAATTTAGGTCTACAAATATTTCCCTTGTTCCATGATGAAGACAAAAGACATTGCAAGGTAGAGTGCTTAATAGAAGGGTTTTACATCAAATATATATCTGGCTTATACAATTACTATATTTAAAATTTGTTAATTTTATTCCCAGCTATATTTTAATATGGTTACTTGTTTAGAGAACGTAATACTCTAAGACAAACTGAGATATAGTGACAAAATATTATCTGGAATGTGGATTGATAATGTATCAAGCTTCAACATCATCAAAGAAGAGAGTTAGACATTGGCAACTTGAAAACCCACTGATCAAACATTAATTTATAGATGTCAATGAGAATGTATAGGCAGTAACCTCAAATATGTATGATGAATTATAACAAATATTATAATTCTATCTATCTATCTATCTATCTATCTATCTATCTATCTATCTATCTATCTATCTATGTATCTAGAATGGGTGGAGAAGGGCATGCAGTACCTGTTAAATCAATGATGACCAAACTTGGAAGGCATAAATTGTCTCAACTAAATGTATAATTGAATAAATTCACTTACCTGGAAAGCATTCATTTATATTTCACCAATGATTTAACTATTTGTAGCAACATGTTCAGTCTTTTTCTAAAAAATTGAGTTGTGATTGACAAATAAAAAATTCTATTTATTTGAGGTATATAACGTGGTGTTTGATATATCTTGTGTAAAGATTCTCACAATCAAGCTAACATATCTATCACCTGACCTAATTATCAGATTTTATGGTAAGATTACTTAAGATCTACTCCCTTAGCAAATTTCAAGTATATGATATATCATTATTAACTATAGTTACCATGTTGTATATTAGATCCCTAGAACTTAATCATCTTAAAACCGGGAATTTTGTACTCTTTGAACAACACCTCCCCATTTCCCCTGCTCCCTATCCCAAATCAACCACCATGCTACCCTCTTTTTCTCTAAGTTTGACTATTTTGTATTCCACATATAAGTAATATAATTCAGGATATGTCTTCCTGTGTCTGCCTTATTTCACTTGGTGTATTGTCCTCCAAGTTCATCCAAGATGTTGCAAATGACAGGATTTTCTTTTCTAAGACTGAATATTTTGCACTGTACATATATATGTATGAATGTATCATAATTTCTTTATCTACTCATTCATCGATAGACCCTTAGATTGCTTTCTTATCTTGGCTACCAGCATAAAATAAGTTTGTAATTCTATGAACAACAGATTGGCATTAAATAAAAAAGAGCCTTGTTCACTTGAGAAATAATATTAACTTCTGATTTTGAGCTCATTGGAAATACAGCTGTAATCCTCATTTTTCTTGCAATAGCCTAAGAAGTTAGCTCTGAATAATTTCTTCCTTCCTTGCTATTTAGTGCAATTACATTAATCTCTTTAAAATTTAGATAATTTAGATTTGACTTGACATTTCAAAGTATTCAGAAAGTGGCTAATGATTAAATGTTGAATAGTATTAATATATATAATTTTCCGTGACATTAATAAAAACATCTAGGTAGAATTTCCCAAATCATTTGCACTTTAAAGAAATGGTTACACATTTTTGGTTTGTTGAGTTGTCAATTAACTTGAATGAATAGTTAACTTGTAATTTGTTGGATCTGAGGTGGAAAGAAAAATATTTGAGGTTGGAATTTGTTTCCGTAAATTTTTAAAATAAATTGTGGAGTCAGCTTAAATGCTAACGTGGACTCTGACACTGACACTATTTTCTATCTTCCTGCTGATTCAATTCATAGAACCAGTGGCACTTAAGTGGCCCGATAGTTAGATTACAAGCTTATTGAAGTAAGCAAAGACTCACCCATTGCTTGTGGTGAGTCATGTGATTTTAATTATAGGAGAGGTCAATAAACATTAGTGCTATGGTTAGATAGGAGCTCATTAGAGCTTATAGTTTGCCAGTTTACACATACACAAACACGAGAACTCTGAAATAAATGCTGGTTTCTGTATTTGTTTCTCTATTCTACTGATAATCTTCTAGAGGGATCATAAAGCTTCAAATGTAACACTATCTTAAAAAAGCAAAAATATAAAGACCAAAAATGGACTAGCTTTCAGTTTACCTTTCTCACACCCATCCTCCAACTCCCACTCTGAAGTCTCACTGGGGCCATATTACTCAGTTATTTATCCTTAAGTCACATAATCCCATTTCTCTACTGCTTCATATTTTCCCTATCTGTACTCTAACCCTAGCTGAAAACAAAAGACCAAAAAAAAAAAAAAAATCAAAGAAAAATCCAAAAAGGTTTTGTTTCACTTCCCTCCCATTCTTCTTCTCATCAAATGAATTCCTTAGAAGTCAGGTCATGATTATCGGGAGAAATGCCAGATATAGGTGATGGGGAGGAAGGCAGCAAACCACATTGCCATGTATGTACCTATGCAACAATCCTTCATGTTCTTCACAAGTACCCCCAAACCTAAAATGCAATAAAATAAAAAAAATTTTAAAAAGAAGTCAGGACATGATTAATAATGCTAGTTTTCAGTAGAATCATTCTACTAATTTAACAGAAATCAGAATAATAAAGATAGAAAATTGAACACTGTTCACATTTTCTTGTTCTTCTGCATTTTAGGCTATATCCTAAAAAAAAAAAAAAAAAATCCCAGATTTTACTGTGTTATCCCTACATATGAAGCACAGCAGAGAAAATTTAATAAATATAACTTATTTTTCAGTAGCTTCATCTGGCTCAACTGATGTTCTTTTCTTTCATTTTTTAATTTTATTTTGTTTTCAATTGACAAGTAATAATTGTATTTATTTATGGGGTATAATGTGATGTTTCGGTATGTGTTTACATTAAGGAAGGGGAAGAACAGCAGGTATTTGAAGTTCAAGAAAGGTTTAAAGAAGAGTTGGATCCCTGTAATCCCAGCACTATGGGAGGCTGAAGCGGGCGGATCACGAGGTCAGGAGATCAAGACCATCCTGGCCAACATGGTGAAACCCAGTCTCTACTAAAAATACAAAAATTAGCTGGGCATGGTGGCGTGCGCCTGTAGTCCCAGCTACTCTGGAGGCTGAGGCAGGAGAATTGCTTGAACCCGGGAGGCAGAGGTTGCAGTGAGCCGAGATTGTGCCACTGCACTCCAGCTTGGCGCCTGGCGACAGAGTGAGACTCTGTCTCAAAAAAAAAAAAGAAGAGTTGAACCTTGGGCTGGTGTTTGAAGGAGGGTACCACTCTTTACCTTCTCTTCACTGCTGGGAGAAAGATAAGCCTGAGTTCACTGCCCATGCTCCTTTACTTTTCTCTCTCTGTTGTGTCAGCATCTTGTATCTGGTTTTAGGACTCCACAGAAAATTATATTTTTAAATTATCAGAGCCAATCACCTCCCCTCAATATTAATCTTCCTCGACCTCAACCTTTGAAAAAATTTACCCTCTACCAGTTTTAGGTGTCCAGTTAGGTGGTAGTAAGTACATTTATGTTCTTTTTTTCCTTCAACCTTCATCAATCACAATTAAAGATTATATGCTTACTAAATAGAATGTGGATGACATTTCATCTCTATTTTCTACTTCTCCATACTTCCTGTAGTCCCACTATACAAAACTAAGCACTGCACAAAAGTTTCCAAGGCTGTGTCATATTGATCAGCTTTTTGAACACAGGAGATAAACAGGAAGTATATGCCGTGTTCCCTTGGCTCTGAGGAACCCTGTGCACAAGCAACCACCGCTGACTGAAGGAAGGCTCTGAATCCTGCACACAAGATGTCATGTGTGGTTACAGGTACCATTTTATAGACCAAATGAGCTTTCATCTGCTTTGGGCAACCTCTGTTAAATAAATCTGTTCTACAGACTCCACCTGCCACATAAGGTGGTTTATACAGTTTTATGTAAAAACTATCAGTGGGAAACAAAATCCTAATAAAACGGCTAAATTTAAACAAAATAGAATACTTGCCAATATAACGCATGTTTATTCCCACATTGTTATCTGCTTTTGGAGGACCTGTAAAACCACAGAGCCCATAATAGGTGAATTCTACTGTATGTAAATCATAACTAAACAAGAAATGCATAACTAAGTACTCTAGATTGCAGATTCAAGAAAATGCATACAGGTGTCATCTGCTCATACTAAAATAAAGTAAATACAGAGAGTTTAGTAGATATAAGGCAATAGGATGGCTTTGCTACTTTTCCAAAATTAAGTGGCAGCAAAAGAGAAAACACATTTCTCTATTTTACCAAATGTGCTTCTGTAATTTAAAGGCATCAGCAGTGGGATCCTCTGTTAGCCAAGACTATAGGAGAAGAGAGAGAGACAGTGACCAGAACTTAGCAGCTGAGTGGGTTTATTCATGAGCTCATGGGTACCACATGCAATACTTGAGAAAGAGGCCTGATGGACACTACATTTGCAGGTGGGGAACAGATATAGGAAACTGTGTCTGTATTATAATGTTTGATGTACTTGTTTTTCACAATTCTTCCCTATGGTCACAGAAGTTTACTAAGAACTCAGAATACTCAATGCTGTGCTATAAGTGGTAACAAATACATGGAAACAAATTATTTTTCCACTGCCCACACTCATATTTCTTCAAGGGAAGTTCTGAACACAGCAATTACAAAGTTGAAAATAGTTCCATCATTTTCCAAAAGATGGAAAAATGTTCACAAATACATTCACAATTTGTTGAATATAAATTGTAACTAATATGATAAGCATTTGTAGGAATGCATAAATAAAATGTTTTCCCAAAGATAATGTTATCGCTTTGAGTAATAGCCATTTGATTGCTGCCTTTGCTTTTGACACAGTGATAGGAGAATGTTATGGTCACTGCAGTTTGATAAATGACTTTCCCATCATATTTTCATTTTGTGGGTTTAGGTCAGACACCCTATTGTGACTTGGTTGGTGCGGAGGCTGGTGTTTCACTGTATTTTTAGAGTATTTAGTCTATTTAGAAGGTTTACATAATTTTGGTTACAGTGACTAAAGTCACTAGGATTAAAATAAGACTGGCTTTTACAAAAACGAACTCTTATGGCATTAGAAGATGGCAGTTCATGCCAGTGTGCTTTGCAAAGTCCTTCAGATTCCTGGATTCCGTGCTTAAATGGAAAATAGGGGTTCCCAGGGAGAAGAGACAATGTTTTGTCTCTGTTATTATAGGAATGCAATGTTCCTGAAAGGCAAAATGAAAAAAATGTTTATTTGATCAGGGTTCTTGGTCTAGTGTAGAGATGGCAAGTGAGTTTCATTTGTTTTACCGACGCTGAAAAATTGTCAGTGGCTCCCTGAAGGACTCTATGGAAAAGGGCTAGGATAGAGATTTGTTAGGATAGCTACCAAGGATTGAGCATTAAAGGAGAGGTGGGCTATGTGTAACATATTTTGATATTTCTGGACTCATGGGAAGTGAAAGAAATATACTCAAATACTCAATTTCTAGCTGATATTTCCTGGATACTTGATGCCACATTTCAAATCTACTGAATCAGAAATCCTCTGTGGGCTTATTTTTCAAAATAAATTCTTATATTTATAAAGTATAAAGACATGAAATATACATTCACAGCTATTTCCTGTATAGGTGTGTATGTATGCATATGTTATATATGTGTATATATGTATGAATGCATATATTTCTTGCTTTTTAAACATAGCAAAATAATTTAAATGTTAATTTTTTAAGAATTGTGCTTGAAAGATCTAGTTGACATGAAACCAACTTTTGTTTAACAGTTAAATTAAATACTATGTTAAGAGTATTTTTTTTAGATGATATTTTAGTGAGAATTGAAATAGTTGGAAATTATACAGAAGGGCTCCTAGATGAGCAATATGTATGAGTGGTGGTCTATATTCAGAGCCTAAAAACCAACAAGCACCTTTTCTGCCTCAATGTGTGTATATCTAGGTGATATAAATTTTAGACACTTCCCATTGTATTACAAATTGTCTCTAAAAGATTTATATTCATGTTACAAACTATGTCTTCACATGTCTTTTTTTTGTTAGAGAAGTTTTAGTTTTTCTTAGTCATCTATAAGATTCCTTTATATATTCTGGTTACGAATCCTTTGTAATTGTGTGAATTTCAAATAGATTTTTTCAGTTTGTGGATTGCTTGTTCATTCCGTTTATGGCGACTTGATGACAAGAAGTTCTTAATTTTAATATAGTCAAACTTCATCTTTTTCTTCGTGATTTATGCTTTGTTGTTCTTTGTTTAGGAAATTCTTCCCCACTCTGATGTCACAAAGATATTCTCTTATATATTATGAGAAGTGAATTCTCAACACACAGTAAACAATCTATGCTTCCTTCAGTGATATCTGAGGCACACTCTTGTGAATCAAGTTTCCATGTATGTTTAGGCATTTTTCCAGTTCTCTATTCTTTTCTATTACTTATATATCAATTTTGGTAGCAGAATCATACTGTCTCATTTCCTATAGCTTCTAAGAAGTCTTCATATCTGATACTGCAGGCCCACTTAATACCACCACCCATTTTCCAATGTGGTTCTTCTTCAGAAGTTTCTTGACTATTCCTGGATTTTGCACTTTCATATAAATTTTAGGGTCAACTTCTCAACTTCCATGGTAAATACTTGTTTTGGCTTAGGTTGCCTACGAAAAGGACTCTGAGATGGGAAACCCCTCTGTGCAGGGGTTTATATCCATGCAACCAACACCAGAGGAGTGAGACAAATGGGAGAAGAGTGAAAAATTGAATTGTGGCACAGAAGCATCAGAGGCCTCAGTGGATATCATGGGGAGCTCTGGAGCTGGGAATGCTCTTCAGAGAATACCCAAATCAGGTTAAAGAGGCCAAGTATCTTAATCCCCTTATCTACCAGTCTTTGCATGTGAACTGCTTCTGCAGAGGAAACAACATCTGGCAAGGCAGCTTCCTTCAGCCAAAGGCAGTTCTTGCAGAAAGCGTCAACAATAAACACTCAGCAATCAATGCTGAAGGTAGCTTGGAGAAAAAGTGCCTTGGTAGATGTCTTAGTCATTACAGGTTGCGAAAAAAAAATACATAGGCTGAGTAGCTTAAACAACAGAAATTTATTTCTCACAGTTCTGGAGCCTGGGAAGTTCAGGGTCAAATTGTCAGCAGATCTGGTGTCTGGTGACAGCCTGCTTCCTGGTTGGCAGATTCTGTGTCCTCGTCGTATCCTCACATGGCAGAGAGTAGAGAGAGCAAGATGTTCTCTGACTTTTTCTAAGGGCACTAATCCCATTCATGAAGACTTTACCATCAAGGCCTAACTACATCCCAAAATCCCATCTCCTACTACTATTGCATTAGGTATAGCGATTTCAACATGTGAATTTTGGTGGAATATTAGCATTTGGTTGATAATATTGATTTTGAGTGGTACACTACAGCTTCCACTACAGTGGAGCTCCTTCAGGATTCTGATTACTCTCTTTTCTTTGGAAATTTATAAGAGGAAGACAAGTAGAATTAACTGTAGATCCTACCTGGTTGCTCAAATAAGAAATCATTAAGGTTACTCAAGACTATAACTCATAACTCCCCTTCTTTACTACTGTGTCTAGACTCCTTCCCTTCCACTAGCACCCCTGCAGGTCTATGTGACTTACAGAAGACCCGACCCAAACCTCAGGATCAGATACTGATTATTATGCCATGCTCAGGACATGGCACCTGAACTCATCTATTTACTGTCAAAATGGGCAAAGGAGTGGCAGGAGATGATCCATTAGATCACACAGGTGCCCAACTTAGTCTTCCTTACTAGCACTGCATAGCAGTAGACTGACCTCCTCCTGATGATCAGAGCATATCATCCCCTGTACTTGTCTGCTGTTCTCCTAACACAAGAGGTCTGCAGGGACTGGGCAATAGGCATATCATAAAGCCCAGTCAAACTCTAGCTATTTCCTTTGTGGAAGTGCTCCCTCTCTGAAAACAAGGAACACTAGACCTACAGGTTACAGAGACATACTGGAGGATGGCACCCCATGTTTTTAGGGATCTCTGTTTAGTTTGGAGAACTCTGAGGCACACTCCTGTGAGTCAAGTTGACCTCTCACCTATATCTTCAAAAGGCCATTCAATTGTTCTATTAGGCTAGTGTATTCTGGGTTGTGTATTTTGTGATAGAATCCGCAGATCTCACTCTTCCCATGAACACGTGTCTACTGCTCTACATCTATGGTATTAGTCCAAGACAGTGTTGGGTAGTATTCTTTGTTCTGTCCTGTGAATCACTGTTTAAGCCTTCAGTTGTTCTGACCAGGGTCTTGAAGGTAAGAAAGTCAAACCATACCCACAATATGTGTCAATTCTAAATGAGATAAATTGCTGCTCCTACCAAGTTTAAAAATTGTCCTGTATTAGTTTCCTAGAGCTTCAGTAACAAACTACCACAAACTGGATGGCTTTAAACAACAGAAAATAGGCCAGGTGCAATGGCTCATGCCTATAATTCCAGTACTTTGGGAGGCTGAGGTGGGCAAATCACTTCAGGAGTTCAAGACCAGCCTGGCCAACATGGTAAAACCCCGTCTGTACTAAAAATACAAAAATTAGCCAGGAGTGGTGATGGGCACCTGTAATCCCAGCTACATGGGAGGCTGAGGCAGTAGAATTGCTTGAACTCAGGAGGCAGAGGTTGCAGTGAGCTGAAATCATGGCATTGCACTCCAGCTTGGGAGACAAGAGTGAAATTCTGTCGCAAAACAAAAACAAAAATAAAAACATTACCCATTTAATGGCAAAAACAGCAATTACTTTTGCACCAACCTAATATTTTGGGGTGACCATTTCTTGAATCTGTAGTTGAATACAGGGAAAATTGAGTTTTTATTCCGAAATACTTTATTTCTTTTCATTTGTTTAGGTATCTTCGATGATTTTTATCAAAATTTCATAATTTGCTTTGTTAGGGGCTTGTATATCTTCTAATAGAATTATTCTTAGGTATTTCTATATTTTTAGTTGGCACTGAAAATATCTTTTTTTTTTTTTTTTTTTTTTTTTTTTT
>NW_016108064.1:457092-490734 GCF_001604975.1 Cebus imitator | reverse complement strand
TTGAGATAGTGTCTTGCTCTGTCATCCAGACTGGAATGCTGTGGCACGATCTTGGCTCACTGTAACCTCTGCCTCCCAGATTCAAGCAATTCTCCTGTATCGGCCTCTCAAGTAGCTGAGACTACAGGCGCAAGCCCCCCTAATTTTTGTATTTTTTAGTAGAGACAGGGTTTCACCATATTAGACAGGCCGGTCTGGAACTCCTGACCTCAAATGATCCACCTGCCTCAGCCTCCCAAAATGCTAGGATTAAAGACGTGAACCACGGCATCAGGCCAAAATACCTGTTTTTAAACTGTTTATAACTGCTTGTTCCTAATGCAGAAATACAACCAACTTTTCTATATTTTCAGTATAAAGAAACTTGTCAAACTTTTTGATTAAATTTCTTAATTTTTCTGTAGCTTCTTTTAAATTTTTTTATGTATAAAATTAAGCCACCTGCAAAAAAAAATGAGAATTTTGATTCTTCTTTTTTTCTTAGTGCTTTTATTTTTTTCTTATTCAATTGCACATAGATCCTATAGTCAATGGTTGAACGGAAGTGATGGTATCAGGTATCCTTATCTTTTTCCTAATCTTAAAGGAAATACCTTCAACATTACACTGTTAGGTTCGGTGTTTGTTCTAATTTTTTATTTATTTGTTTTTACTTGCCTTTTATAAAATTAGTTGTTTTCTTCTATTCTGAATATGCTAAAATATTTTAAAATTATCTGTATGTACTGAATTTTTTTAAATGCCTTTCATTATCTATTAAGATAATCATCTACCTTTCTCTCTTTAATAATGTAATGCATTACATTAATAGATTTTCTAGTATCAAACTAACATTGTATACCTGGGATAAACTCACCTTACTCGTGATGCACTAACTTTTTTGAATCGTTACATATAAATTGTTAATCTTTAATTACTAACACTTTACGTTTTTGTTTAAGAGTGTGATTGTTGTATAATTTTTATTTATGTGACAGTTGTAATCAGGTTTAGGCCTAAAAATGCTGAACTCAATGAGATAAATGTGTCCCTTCTTTATTTTCTGGAAATGCTTTATGAAAAACTAAAATTATTATTGTTTCCTTGAATGTGTGGTAGAACTAGTCTATAAAGTTGTCTGGGTTTGATGTTTTCTTTGTGGGAAATTTTTATTGACTTTGAATCATCTTTGCTCAAGGGTACTATGTATTTCTTGCTATTTTTTGAGACATTAAGGGACTGGCAGGTGAATCATAGTATTATTACTTTACCAAATTATACCAGCATCATTGTCTATGAGGAAGAATATACTTACTGAAGTTCTATGAACAGTAGCTGGAAAGTACTGAATATTTTTGTTTATATGGCAGAATTCCTGGTATCTCATTAGGTATTACTTTGCAACTTACGGTCAAGTAACAAAAAACAAATTGTTAGTGTTATCTGTATATTCTGTAAATTTGGTTTTGCAAAGTAGTGACATTAGGACAGAAGATAAATTTCCCGAGTAGCAAAACTGTATTGGCATTATTGCTGATTCAGACCAATTTTCAGATTTTTAAATCATTTTTATTTATGCATGGTTTATTTCCTTTTCAGCCCTCTCTGGGTATGGTAGCTAAAACTGAACTCCACTCCCTGGATGTGGGTAGACTATGTAAGGTGTACTGTTCCCTTGCTGTATTTAGCTACAAATCTGTCATTCTCATTTTCCAGTCTGACATGTAAACAGCTTAGAAGTCATCACTCCTCACAAGATGATAAAAACTGAATAAACTGAAAATCAGCAACTGTTTTTAGAGGCATCAGATAGTGAGAGCACAGGGCAGACCACTGCTGCAAGCACTGGAGACAGAAGCAGATACTGGGAATCATAGTTTACAGGAGCTGAAGCCCAGGAGCAGAAACCGGAGGCTGGAACCAGTGCTGGTGAGAACATGTAAACTATAATCGACAAATTGCTAGAGGCTCAGTGCAGATAAACTTGAGAGTTCCAAACTCTGGGAGCCTAGCTTTGGGAGGGCCCTCATATTTTTGTTTTACCTCCAAGAGCACCATCATGTTCTTTTAGTGAAGACTGCAGACAAAAATCCCAGTCATTCTGGCAGGGGGAGGAATCATTTTCAAATACACCCAAAGCTCTCTGTTATCTTTAATAAAAACCTGCCCTCAAGGGAGATTGTTTTGCCAGAGCCTAATCTAGGGAGAGAGAAATACCCAACTCTAGCCCCCTTTGGCCTTTCCATCTCACCTAAAGGATAATAAAAACCTGAGAAGCACTTGTGAAAGTCACATTGCAGGGAACAGCCTCACTATAAAATTAAGACTTCATTATACAATTTCAGAATGGTTCTCTTCTTCCATGCTTTACCGCCACATCAATAGGGCTCCTGCATAATAATGATGGATTACAAGAACTGCAGTGCTCATAGGGTATTTATGGAGTGTCCAGGGAAACACAAAGACACCAAGTGAAACAAAAACAAAGACACTAAAAAAGAATTCCAGCCTCTGACACCTACAGCTACAGCAAACATTGAACATGGCCTAACTCTTAGATAAAACTGTGATTCTAATATTGCATTGAACAGGTGTGACCACTCCAATAATGACGAAGAGGCAGTTTTTGACCCTGTTGTTGGGGTTTCCCAGTGGTGCCAGTAAGTCAGATCCTTCATTTTACACATTTCATCTTACGTGTGGCTCTGCTTGTTGGATGTTTAGGCTTGTTAATGATCAGTCACATTGAAGGTTTCTTGGCTCCACCTTGATATTGTTTATTCCATGGATATCTGTCATTGTCCATTCCAGTCTGACATTGTCTGAATTAGATGAACATATTAACTTTATTAGGCTTTTAGATCTGTTAAGCTCTAGAAGCTCCTCTCTAAGCTGAATGAAGCCGATTAATAATCCTCCCACTTACTCATCTCCAGTTATCTTTGGTCATGATGTTAAGAATTTGCATAAGAAAGACTTTCTCAACCTTCCTTGTTAAAAAGCTTGCTGAAGTTCAGACATAGTGGGACAGTGTAAGTAGAATATACAATTAGCAAATTCCAATATAGAAAGCGATATGAGTTTAGTGTGATGAAGACATACTGATTTCAACATTTGGCAACCTCAAGTTCTCCCTAATCAGATTGTTTTTTTCATTTTCAACAATGGGTAAGAATAAGGCCAAACTGGGTCTTTGTGATAGGTGAGACAATTAGAAAGAATTTTACAAGACAACATTCTAATAAAAATATATAAGTCTAAACATATAGATAAAATAACAAATATAGGCTTTGGAGGAGTTATGTCTATATTTATCAGGAGAATATCAACATATATGTAGGTTACAGATGCTTCAGGGCCTGGGTTCTGAGAGGGGCTACCATGGTTGTTAGTACACCAGCCCTGCTGCTTCCATCTGCTGTTCAGACTTTGAGAAACTGATTTAGCCATTAATTTCCATATCTGTGAAATGTGGCTACTAAATAGCTCCTACCTCAAACATTGCTGCGATGATGCCTACTGGAATATAGCAAGTGAACAGTGTATGTTACTTCTATCAATTTTCACAAGAACAGGGATGTCATGGTATGTACAATATTTCTGGAAGATAAATAAAATTGGTGTGGATGACGGGCAAGTAGGATGGTTAAGGAAGAATACTAACAATACTAGTATTGGCATAATAATACTAATACCAAAAGGTATCCAGGATCTAGTTGCAGCTGGACAACAGACTTCAACAACTTGGGCTAAATTGTCTTTATAAATCTTTCCAAGAGCACACAACTGAATGGAGATGAGAGTTGACATGCTAGAGTGGGCAGGGGTGAGGGTCCATAATAGGAAATTCCAAGGAAACTTCCCAGTAGGAATTGAAAGTTTATTTTATTCTTCCCATTTTATTATCCAATATTGCATTTCAAGACACCTCAAAATTCTTCTGTGAAAAGAAATGACAACTTTCTTTAGAGACAACTCAAAGTAGATTAAAACCCCATCTCTACTGAAAATACAAAAATTTAGCCAGGTGTGATGGCACGCACCTGTAGTTCTAGCTACTCAGGAGGCTGAGGTAGGAGAATTGTGCTAAGATCTTACTGCTGCACTCCAGCCTGGGCACCAAAGCAAGACCTGACTCAAATTGGAAAAAAAAAAAAAAAAAAGACACCAAACCAAAACAAACAAACAAACAAAACACACACACACACACACACACACACACACACACACACACAACCAAACAAGAAAACCAGAATGGCAACTCTAGGAAGAAAAGTTAACTATAAACTACCTAATAAGAAAAGCTGTTCAGTCAGTGGTCGTAGCTATCCAACACTCTAAGTCGCTCAGCCGGGGTCCTTGGGGGAAACATGAGGTGATAGGCCTATCTAATTTGTTTTAGGATCAAGAGTCCAATAATGCTGCCATTTATTGCTAAATTGCCTTAGTTATTTTGTTATAAACTGCCTGTCACCCTTTAGTGGATGTCTTAGCTAGATATGGATGCTGACACAAAGGCTAAGAGGGAGATTGTGGGAACCCCGAAATTTTTGGAAGCATAATGCTAATGCGATGGTTTTTTTTTGTTTTAATCCTTCAAACGCATTAGGGAAAAAAAAGCTTGTGTAAGATCCTCCGTACTATTAAGAGTTATATAGTATTTTGAAAAGTATTAATGCAATTTTCTATTTTTCCTTGATTTATATTATTGATGAACTTTTCCCAAGCCATCTGTTATCTAGGAGAATATTAAGACTGTAATAAAACAGTACAAGAAAACAGTGCTCAGCTTTGACTTCAAAAACAAACTCCCCATAACTGCCTAAAAGAGCATAAAGTTTAATAAGTGATGGATGGAATGCCTCCGTTGGGAGATAAGGATGTGAGTGGTTGCCTGGAGGCCTGTGGGTAATCTTCTGGACTTGGAAGAGAACAGAATTAGTATTCAGAATCTGTACAGCCTTTGCTTCGTTAGCACCACGCGGCACCAAGGAACCTTTTGTGAGCCAAGCTGTTGATGCCCATGGGCCATACTTGCCCTCAAGGTGAGCTCCCACTGCAGATGTCTGCATTGCCCATCAGTTGTGCAGCAAAAGAGTGCCCTGCTGCTCTAAGACTGTGAACTTGTCTAAATTACTACAGTAAGCAACCAATCCATACACCCAGCATACTTCCAAGCCCCCAAATAGAGGATGGTTTTAAGGTACTCAAGGAAGCAGTGGAGATATGGAAAGTTTTGGGTGGTCTTGTTTAGATCCATCTCAAAAATCCTTCACCCGCTCCGCATCCAGCCCCCAGAAGAGGGAGCGGTGGAGCGTTTGGCTCTGATGAAATAAACATAATACAATCATTAAAGAGCACAGACTTTCTTTTATCCTGCTGGTGTCTGTTTTCCTACCATTCTGCTGTGAATTTACTCAAAAAAAAAAAAAAGGCTAATGGAACTGAAGAGGACTTGAGTGGCAGAATATTTAATATCAGAGAGGACATATAACTTGGTAGAAGCATATTATTTAATATTTAAAAGTACACATTTTGAAGCCAGGATCATCATATTCTTAGGTTTCAGGCTTTGAGCAGACTACTCATATGAGTCTGTGTTTTCTCATTTGTGAAATTAGGATAATGCTGTCCTCAACCCTATGAGACCTACATGGAAAGTTACACCCACACATAGAGCCACACAGTAGACCTGGTTACGTCATGCTCATCTGCTGTCACTATGCTCATCTGAATTTGTTGAGCACATATTATCTTCAGCTGCTGTAAATTGCCTCCACTGAAGATAAAATTCTAAGAGACCAGCAAGCACAGGGTTGCCTTAATGTTCCTGGATACCCAGTATTACATGCCCGAGGCCTATTTTCCCTCGAAGGAGGAGTGCACTGAGGAGAAGGTGCTAATGGACTGCTGATTTCTTATCCATTCTGTGCTATTTTAAGAATTTGCACAAGATATTCTATGGCCCAGGATATCTATTTGGAATTCCAGCCAATAACTATGTCACCTTCGTCTCAAGTTTTGAGTAAGTTGGGAAATGAGAGATTTTGTACAAAATATTTTATTGTATGAAGATATGCTTTTGAATATGCTATTCTGTGAGTAATAGGTACATAGTATATCAGAAGATATAAATGACAACCTCTTTTGTTCTTGAGAAACTTACAATACAGTGGGAGAAACTTATTAATACTTTCTAAACATGCAAAAAAATGAAAACCCATAGGCAAGGAGATATAAATTGTTTTTTAGCGTTCGGTTCTTCTGGACATGCATCCTAAATCAAAACTGTCATTTAAAAAAAAGACACAACTTACAAATGTCTTTTCCTGAGTACATTTTCAATGAGGTTGCAATAAAAGGTAAAAAAAAAAAATGTATAAAGAAGAATAGACTATCCAGGGCAGAAGAAATATATCTCAGGCCTGTATCTATAAGTTATTCACCACATGGTCGCTCAAAACCACAGCTTTGAGGGAAGAGGCAAAGAGGAAGAACATTCAAATTTTACCAGAGCTAAGATCATAAAAGTGTCTTCTTCTGAGGAAAAAGAGAGAGAGAGAGAGGGAAAGGAAGGAAGGAAGGGAGAAAGGCTGGCATTATTTTACTTGCTAATTTGTAAGTGCAATTAAGGTTAAAGTCATACTTCCCTTCACAAGAAAAAAAAACGGTCCAAAGCTGAATGAGCAAGAAAGCTTTGTTTGTAAAGAACTTTTCAAGATGCTGTTTTTCTCCTGGAAAATGTGGTTTATCTAATTGATAGCTAAGGAAAACCATCTTTTTAAACTTCCCACTCAATGAGTCACTCTGGGGTGTGTCTGCCTTGTAGCATCCTGTGAGATCCAGTAATCTAAAGTGGCATGACCCAGGCAGCCCCAACCTCATGCGTCAAGCCAAGCTACCGGCGCTGGGAAACCAGAGACAGCCCAGTTTTCTAAACAGAGTGGTTAACAAAATTGCATGTTATGAAATGGGGTTTCATCCTTTAAAGGATCGTTACCTATTTTTAAAAAGAACCTGTCGAATAATTCCTATCACCCCCAGATGTCTACAGTTGGTAAAGGCCAGGTAATTACCCCCATGGAAGGGCAAGTATTATTTCCTTAGGGTTTCTTCACATATACCTTGAAGATAATTTCCATGCTGCCAATAGTTGCATTAAATGGAGGTGAAATGGAGAATTTGGATGTGTTCTTTGTCAGTGAGACACTGGCAAAGCATTATGTATTCTGAGCCAGACAGCCAACAGGACATCAAAATCTGCGGAAATAAATGCAAAACTAGTCTGAAAGTCTTAGCCATTAGTATGGAGTCTTTCCCTGTGCAGCAACTGATCCATTTTTGACAGCTAAAAATTTTTAGTCACCAGAGTGTTGGAGCTGATGTGTATAAAAGCATGATGTGCATGATGGACCTTAGGAAAAAACAAAATAAGGGCATTAAGTTTTCCAAAATTAGAGGTGTATATGCATAGATGGCTTAGGGCAGTTACCGCTATAGGGTGTCCATGTTCTTGGCTTTCTTAGTAAAGAATCGGACAAAACACACAAGCAAGGAAAAAACAAAGCAGCAAAAGCAGAGATTTATTGAAAATAAAAGCACATTCCACAAAGTGGTAGCAGGCTCGGGCAAGCGGCTCAAGGGCCCAGTTAAAGAATTTTCTGGGGTTTAAATATCCTCTAGAGGATTCTCATTGGTTACTTGGTGTATGCTGTATATAAATGAAGGGGTTGAAGTGAGGTTACAAAGTTGTTTACTTGGTATACACCCTATGCAAATGAAGAGGATGAAGTGAGGTTACAAAGTTATTTTGCTTGGTGTACACCCTCTGCAAATGGAGGAGTGGTTTTCTGCCATAGCTGAAATAGAGTTACAAAGTTATTTACTTGGGCTTAGAAGATTGGATTTTTTTCCATTTAATTAAATTCTAGGAAGTCCTTAGGTTCCCTGCCTCCAGACTCTGTTTTCTTGTCTCAGGGATTTCTGAAGGAGAACAGAAAAGGGGTTAGAATTAATGTCAAGCCATTTTTCTGAAAAACAGTCTACTTTCTTTATTATCTGGATATCACATGAGAATGTGAAAAGATAGTACTTTGGATTCTTTGAAATTTATTTAATCAAACTTCTAGAGTTAATTATTTGGAATAAAATGTAGAGGCTGCAAAGTGGGCCAACAAAATATAAGTGTTACCTTGCACTGGGGTGGCGGTGGGCGGGGGAGGCTTTACTCCAATCTTCAGGGATTAATGAATGAGGTAAGGTAGGGTCTTGGAGAGAATAAATTGAACACTGATAAGTTATACCAGATTGTTTAAGTTTTAATAGAGGTGCTTAGATTTGTATGGGATTTTCTTTTGGGGAAGTGGCAATGTATAGGGGCTGTCTTTAACTTCTCTCCTCTCTCTTACATGATTAGCACTAAGATGAAAATATAGTAAATATTGGGTAACACAAAGAGAAGAAAATGAATTGAAAATATAGCATTGCCATGTTAGATAAAAGAGGTGTGACAAGAAAAGATCTCAATGCTGGAATGAGTTAAATCATATGATCACAACCTGAGAATTCTAGGAACCTTATTATAATATGCAAATGATGTGCCTCTGGCCACTTCAGACAGCATTTTCAGCACATTAGGGCATTTAAAACAATCACCACATTATAGACCTAGGAGAATTCTCCAGAGATTTAGGCCTGAGAAAACATATGTTTTTTGGTTTTTTGGTGTTTTCCTGACTTCTCATTAGCAACAGTGTAATTTTCACTGCTCTTCCATCCAAGAAACATCACAATTATATCCCCAGATCACAATGATCAGCTCTGGTGACAGATGTGGAAACTCATGGTCACCATGAGAGACTATGAAGTCTGTCTTCAGTCATAGTTGGCTGCTGAAAATGAAGACAAAGGACCGGCAAACTACTCAGTGTGGCTACAGATAGAATTGCTGCAGGACTGTGAATGTCTAATGAATCCTTTATGCTAGCTTTGGAACCTCTTCCTTAATATTTCCAAAAAGCATTATTTCAGATTATCTGTTTTTTCTGAAAGCATGCATACTACTGGTAGTAGACGAGATGGTTTTATTTGGTACATGATCACATTTAAAAAAATAGGATGATGATGAGCTTAGATAGAGAATTCAGATTGGGAAATAGTGGGTGAATAATAATACTAATAGTACCATGGATATGATAAGAATCACAGTTTTCATGTGAATGGCTGAAATCTGTCCTGTGTTACACTTTTTGTTAGGTGTGTCTCATAGTTGTAAAGATGGCAATTTCTAGAATCAAAATAATGAACCCCTAAGAAACTGGAAAATGAACAAAGCTGGAGATTTAAAGTTGATAATATATATCTTCCCTGCAGATTGACAGAATTGAATTTCTCATGGAGAAGTATTTAGTGATTAATCACATATCATGAGTGTTTTATTCGAAAGAGAGAGTGGGTTGGGGGAATGTCTACTTTTGTAAGCTGAGCTGGACAAACTTCACAAATCAATGATGGTAGATTTTATTCAGTTCCAAGTTCAATTCTATTATCCTTGAATTTACTGTTGATTTTGTTTAAAAGTGTATTGTACTAGCAGAACTGCATTTGCACATGTGTTTCCAACCCACCTGGATATGACCACATGTGTTTCAATGGAATCATACAGAAACAAGAGTAATGTTAATCAATCAGCAAATACAGATCAAAGTCCATCTTGCCCATTTCCCAAAAATGAGAAATGTTTTCAGCAATTTCAAGCCTGATGAAAGGAGATTAGATGAGGGGAAAGGAAATAAAGATAGAATAATTTATTCTACCAATATATGCTATGAGAGAAAAAAAATACAATTTCTATCAAGTAGTTAGGGAGTTACCAAGTTGTCCACTGACTTAGACACAAACACTTTCCTCAACAGAACTGCCCTACCACTCGCTGTCATCCCAATCCAGTCAGAACTTGTTTAGTTAGAAGTTACCTACCTGAAAATAACAGTATTGATGATGATAGTGGTGTGGCTGGTGCCAAGTTCATTGATCTCAGAGAGTCCCTATAATAACTAGGTTTTAAGTGGGGAGGCGTGACAGGAAGAGCTGAGTAGCTAACACATTAGAAAACAGAACACGACTTTCCTCATGTCAGCCACCAGATCTCTTCATGATGGTCTCAGATTATATCGTGACGTTTCTTAGACTACAGAGAAGTGAAAAATTACATTGCTGCTAATGAGTAGACAGAAAAAACACTGAAGAATCAAGGAAACTTACTTTTCTCATATAATAGGGGTTGAGCTACAAGGTTTGAAAAACTTGTTGTCCAGTTATAGATATGAAGAGGAGATTCACGTTGCCTTGGTTTCACCTTTCACATGNTCGTGACGTTTCTTAGACTACAGAGAAGTGAAAAATTACATTGCTGCTAATGAGTAGACAGAAAAAACACTGAAGAATCAAGGAAACTTACTTTTGTCAGATAATAGGGGTTGAGCTACAAGGTTTGAAAAACTTGTTGTCCAGTTATAGATATGAAGAGGAGATTCACGTTGCCTTGGTTTCACCTTTCACATGTAAAAAGCCTGGAAGCCACCACTCCCATCCTCAAAACAAGAAATAAATCTGAGAAGACTTAAAAATCAGTGACTTTTACTAGAATCACCAGAGACTTCAACTCTCAAGACAGACTACCACCTTGAAATCTGAAGAGACAGATGAATACAAGTAATTGCAGCTGAAACTTTGGTACCAGAAACAAAAGCTCTTGACAATGTATACTGATAGAAATGGTTAAAGGTGAATTTTAATAAATTCTTTGAGGTTGAGTGTAGATTAGCTTGAGAGTAAAAGTCCTGCTAGGCCAGTCTTAGTTTGCCCTACACTTCCATGAATTTTAACTTCAGGATCCCCAATGGTTTCTCACAATGAAGACTGGAGAAGAAGAAAACTCGTATGATCATATCAATAGATGCACAAAAAGCATTTGACAAAATCCAATACCCATTCATAGGTTAAAAAATAAAAACCTCTCACCAAACTTAAGAACAGAGGGAAACTTTCTTAACCTGATAAAGAACATCTATGGAAAACCTACAGTGGCTGGGCACAGTGGCTCGTGCCTGTAATCCCAGCACTTTGGAAGGCTGAGGTGGATGGATCATGAGGTCAGGAGTTCAAGACCAGCCTGACCAAGATGATAAAACCCTGTCTCTACTAAAAATACAAAAATTAGTCAGATGTGGTGGCTGGCATCTGTAATCCCAGCTACTCAGGAGGCTAAGGCAGATAATTGCTGGAACTCAGGAGGCAGAGGTTGCAGTGAGCTGAGATCATGCTACTGTACTCCAGCCTGGGTGACAGAGAGAGACTCCATCTAAAAAACAGAAGAAAATAAAGAAAAACCTACAGCTAACATCATACCTGAAGGAGAGGAAAAAAAAATAGATGCTTTCCTCTTAGTTGGAAAGAAAGCAAATATATTCTCTCTTACCACATCTATTCAATATTGTACTACAAGTCCTAGGTAGTGCAACAAGATTTTTAAAAAGGAAACAAGGTATAAGAAGTAAAACTGTCTGTTTTCACAGATAATAAACTTAAAAAATAAATAAAATTGTAAAAATAACATGGAAAATTTAAAGGTAAAAATAAAAAAGTAGAAAATGAAACAAAAAAATAGAAAAAACATCTTGGAACTAATAGTAGATTATGGCAATGTTGCAGGATACAAGTTAATATATATAGTCTATTGTTTTTCTACCAGCAATGGAAAAGTTGAAATTTTCAAAGAAAAACACAATACCGTTTATAACAGCACCAAAATAAAATATTTACATAGACATTTAAGAAAATATATACAGAATCTTTAAGCAGAAAACTGTAACACTGCAATTAAAGAAATCAAAGAAGATCTAAATATATAAAAAGATATTCCACGTTCATGGATTGGAAGACTCATTTTTTTTTGTTTTGTTTTGTTTTGTCTTGTTTGTTGAGACAGTCTCACTCTGTCACCAGACTGGAGTGCTGTGGGGCGATTTTGGCTCACTACAGCCTCCAACTCCCTGGTTGAAGTGATTCTTTTACCTCAGCCTCCGATTAGCTGAGATTACAGGCATGCGCCACCCTGCCCAGCTAATTTTTGTATTTTTAGTAGAGACAGCGTTTTATCATGTTGACCAGATGGTCTCAATCTCCTGACCTCATGATCCACCTGCTTCAGCCTACCAAAGTGCTGGTATTAGAGGCATGAGCCACTGCGCCTGGCTGGAAGACTAAATATTTTTAAGATGTCCATTCTTATGAACTTAGTCTAGATATTAAATGCAATTATAATCAATATTCCAGCAAGCTATTTTATGAGTATTGAAAAACTAATTCTAAAGTTTATATCGAACAGCAAAATACATGGAGTAGTCAATGCAATATGAAAAAGAACAAAGTCAGAGGACTGACAGTGCCCAATTTCAAGACTTTGTAATATAAAGATAAATTAAGACAGCATGTAATGATGAAAGATAGCCATTAGATTAATGATGCAGCATAAAGAATTCAGAAATAGATCAATACTGATATAGTCAACTGATTTTTGATAAGATCAAAGGCAATTCAATAGAGAAATGGTAGTCTTTTCAACAAAAGATACTGAAGTAATTCAATATCCATATGCAAAAATAAATAAATCCAGGTAGGAATTACACCTTCACAAAAAATTAACAAAAAATGAATCTTAGACCTAAATATAAATCATAATACTGTATAACTTCCAGGAGAATACATTAGAAAATTGAGGAGACCTCGGGTTTGGTGAGTTTTTAAATGCAACACAAAACCACAATCCATGGAAAAAAGTTGTCATTATTAAACTTTAAGTGTTTTGCTCTGTGAAAGGCAATGTTAAGAGAATCAAAAGACAAGACATGAAGTAGAAGGAAATCCAAAACACTTATCAGATAATTTGTTTGTAAAACATATAAATAACTCTTGAAATTTAACAAAGAAAATAAACAACCTAATTAAGAAATAAGCAAAAAGTCTGAAAAGAAACCTTACCAAAGAAGACATTTAGAGGGCAGAGAAACATGTGAAAAGATGCTCAACATTATATGTCATTAGAAAATTGCAAATGAAAACAATGAAATACAACTACACGCCCATTAGAATGGCTAAAATAAAAAAAAAAAGCTGGCAATACAAACTACTGGCAAAAATGCAGAGCAAAAGGAACTCTCATTCATTGCTATTAGAAATGGAAAATAACACTGACACTTCAGAGGACAGTTTAGCAGTTTCTCACAATGCTGAAGACAATGTTACAATTCAGTCCCACAATTATGCTCCTAGGTAATTAAACAATTGAGTTAAAAAAAAAACATGTCTGTACAAACCTTGTATGCTTATGTTTATACCAGTCTTATTCATAATTACCAAAAACTGAAAGATGATATTCAATAGGTGAATGAATAAACAAACTATAGCATATCCATACAATGAAATAATATTCAGCAATTAAGAAGTAAGCTATCAAGCCACAAAAACAAATAGAAAAACCTTAAATGTAGGCAGGCATGGTGGCGTGTGCCTGTAATCCCAGCTACTGTGGAGCTTGAGGCTCAAGAATCGCTTGAACTTGGGAGGTAGAAGTTGCAGCCAGCCTGTATTGTTGCACCACTACACTTCAGCCTGAGCGATAGAGTGAGACTCTGTCTCAAAACAACAACAACAAGAACCACCAAAAAAAAAAAAAAAAAACACCCAGAAAACCCCAACCAACAATAAAAAACCTTAAATGCTACTGCTAATTGAAAGAAGCCAGTCCTAAAAGATTGCATACTCTGGGGATTCCTCCCCAGCCTGTGCACCTTCCATCTCTGACATAGAAGCCCTAGAGCCCCACTTTTTCCCCACCCCTCCAGGGCTTGCCCTTGGGCTGTGACAGAGTTTGAGGGGTGTTGGGGACTACTGAGGCAGGTGTCAAAGGGCAACCCTTTGGTCCTTATTCTAGGGATGACTTGGGGCTGGGTGGCAGTGCTGCACCTGTGGCCAGTCAGCTGCTGCCATCTATAACACGGTCCTCTCCCCCATGGTAAAGAGGCAATGGTCAGGCTGGATGCTGCCATTTTCGTCCATTAAAGAAAAAAAAAAAGAGAGACGAAAGAGAAAAGGAAAGAAAGAAAAATGAAAAGGCCATGCATATTGTATGATCCAATTACAGGGTATTCTAAAAAAGGCAAAACTATAGAGGTGGCAAAATGATGAGTAGTTGCCAAAGGTTCCGGGATAGAGTGAAGCACAGAAGATTTTTGGAGATTTCATGTATGACGTTATAATGGTGGACATAAAACCTTATACATTTGTCAAAATCCATAGAACTTTATAGCCCAAAGAGTGAACACTAATATTTGCAATGTTTTAAAATACAACTTAGGACCCTGGGGATCTCAGAAAGGAACACTGACTATGACAAGAACATCTAACTGTAATGCAAGTGATGAAACAACTTCATTGCAGGGGACGGAGGGATGAGGTGCTGATCTAAATGAGTAGAAATAAGTGGAGGCTAAGACTAAAGGCAAAAGAAACTGCATGTAAAAGCAATATTCTAGTTGATAATGTTTCTCACTGGGTTACAAGTTAACAGCCCTGATATTGCTACACGTGAATACAGGTATTTGACAACTGGGTAAATGGATGGCAGATGATGGGAGCCAGACTTGTCACAGTTGGAGTGGGAGTTCACAGAAAAGCAATGGGAGGAGCCAGAATAATTATATGATAATGTGTTAGAGCTGGATACAGCAGTATGAACTCATGTTTAACTTAGTGTAAATATAGATAGCTACATATAAAAATATTTATAGTTTATATTATGTAGATATACAGGTATATACATAACAGATATACATCTTAGCTGAGATGCCACAAAAGAAAAGATACTCCACTAGCAACCAGCACCCCTAGTGTACAGATTTTGTTTTTTCTTTTTTTTTGTTAACTCTGTAGTAGAAATCTTTTTATTTTTCTTGGCAAAAACTTTCACAATGCATAAAACTAATTTTCTCTACCATTACCTAGCCTCTTTTTTTTTTAAATTGTACTTTAGGTTCTGGGGTACATGTGCAGATCATGCAGGGTTGTTGTGTAGGTGCATACATAACCAGGTGGTTTGCTGCCTCCATTCCCCCTTCATCTATATCCAGCATTTCTTCTCCCCACCCTCCCCACCCACTGTTGTCCCTCCCCTTGCCTCCCCCAACGGACCCCAGTGTGTGATGCTCCTCTCCCTGAGTCCATGTGTTCTCATTGTTCAACACCTACCTATGAGTGAGAACATGCAGTGTTTGGTTTTCTGTTCTTGTGTCAGTTTGCTGAGAATGATGCTTTCCAGATTAATCCAAGTCCCATTTTCCAATAAAAGGAACTAAGGCACTTTAGAAAATGATTGATTCTAAGACTAGGACAAGAAATATCTGAGGTGAGCTTAAAACATCTTGTAATGGTAGAAAGTAAGGAAATGCTAAGAAAATCATAAGAAAAACAAATAAAACAAAACCTAAAATAAACCCACGCATTGTTTGGAGTATGTCAAAAGTTTATAGAGCCAACTGAAAGAGTTTCCAGTGGTCAAACTTGAAGCAATTTGAGAAAAAAAATAGTATTGTATTATAACCCAAAGTATAAAGCAAATATCCAGAAGCCCAAACAGATATAAATGCATAATTAAATAAACCAATAAATATAAGGAAAGAGAAAAGTCACCCATGCAGAAAATTTCCAAATAATATATGAAGATAGCCCACCTTCAAGAAGGGAGAGCTTAAGTTCCCACTGTAACTATAAATGAAGAAAATCTGAGTAAATTATGAATGTTACTTCATAATAATGGAACAATATTGACTCATTAATTCTAAAAAATATAAGGTACCAATGCAAGATATTAATAACAGAGGAAACTGTGTGAAAGATATACAAAAACTCTCTGTGCTCTCTTATCAAATTATCTGTAAATCTTAAATGTTTCTAAAACAGAAGTCTATTTTGAAAGTTTTCATAAATAGCTTTTATTATTTTGAGATATGTTCCATCAATACCTAGTTTATTGAGGGTTTTTAGCATAAAGATCTGTTGAATTTTGTAAAAGGCTTTCTCTGCATCTATTGAGATGATCATGTGGTTTTTGCCTTTGGTTCTGTTTATGTGATGGATTACATTTATAGATTTTTGTATGTTGAACCAGCCTTGCATCCCCAGGATGAAGCCTACTTGATCATGATGGATAAGCTTTTTGATGTGCTGTTGCATTTGGTTTGCCAGTATTTTATTGAATATTTTTGCGTCAATGTTCATCATGGATATTGACCTGAAGTTTTCTTTTTGAGTTGAGTCTCTGCCAGGCTTTGGTATCAGGATGATGTTGGTCTCATAAAATAAGAGTTAGGAAGGATTCCCTCTTTTTGTATTGTTTAGAAGTTTCAGAAGGAATGGTACCAGCTCCTCTTTGTGTGTCTGGTAGAATTAAAAGTTTTCATTTGTTTGTGTCATGTCTGATTTCTTTGAGGAGTGTTTTGTAATTCTCATAGTAGAGATCTTTTACCTCATTGATTTGTTGTATTCCTAGGTATTTTATTCTTGTTGTGGCAATTGTAAATAGGATTGAATTCCTGAATTGGCTCTTGGCTTGAATGTTGCTGATGTGTATAAATGGTAATTTTCGCACATTGATTATGTATCTTGAAACTTTGCTGAAGTGAGCTTTTGGGTGGAGACTATGGGGTTTTTTAAATATAGAATCATGTCTGCCAACAGGGATAGTTTTGCCTTGCTCCACTTTTCAAGGGGAATGCTTTCAGGTTTTGTCTATCCAGTATGATGTTGGCTGTTTGTTTGTCATGGATGGGTCTTATTATTCTGAAGTATGTTCCTTCAATGCCTAATTTATTGAGGGTTTTTAACATTAAGTAATGTTGAATTTTTTTTTTAAATGGAATTTTGATCTGTCACCAGGCTGGAGTGCAGTGGTGCAATCTCAGCTCACTGCAACGTCTGCCTCCCAGGTTCAAGTGATTCTCCTGTCTCAGCCTTCCGAGTAGCTGGGACTACAGGTGCATACCACCATGCTCAGCTAATTTTTGTATTTATAATACAGACAGAGTTTCACCAATGTCGGCCAGGATGGTCTCTATATCCTGACCTTGTGATCCACCTGCCTTGGCCTCCCAAAGTGCTGGGGTTACAGGCATGAGCCACTGCATCCAGCCATAATGTTGAATTTTACTGAAACTTTCTGAATCTGTTGAGATAATCATGTTGTTTGTGTTTGTAGTTCGGATTATGTGATGAATCACATTCAATGATCAGAATATGTTGAATCAAACTTGCATTCCAGGGATAAAGCCTACTTGATCATGGTAGTTGAGCTTTTTGATGTGCTACTAGATTTGATTTGGTAGTATTTTGTTTAAGGTTTTAGCGACTATGTTTATCAAGAATATTGGCCTAAGGTTTCCTTTTTTGTGTTGTGTCTCTTGAATTTTGTTATCAGGATGACACTGACCTCATTCATAGAATGAGTTGAGGAGAAGTCTCTCCTCAATTTTTTGAAATGGCTTTAAGAAGAATGGTAACAGCTCTTCTTTATACATCTAGTAAAATTCAGCTGTGAATCTATCTAGTCCTGGGCTGTTTTTTGTTTGGTAGACTTTTTATTGTTGATCCAATTTCAGAACAAATTATTGGTCCATTTGGGGATTCAATTTCTTCCTTGTTTAGTCTCGGAAGGTTGTATGTTTCCAGGAATTTACTCATTTCTTCTAGATTTTCTGGTTTGAGTGCATAGAGGTGTTCACAGTAGTTTCTGGGGAGATTTTTTGTATTTCTGTGAGGTTGTGGAATACTATGCAGCCATAAAAAGAAGAAGATCACGTACTTTGCAACAACATAGATAGAGCTGGAGGCCATTATCCTAAGTAAACTAACACAGAAATAAAAAACCAAATACCACAGGTTCTCATTCATGAGTGGGAGCTAAACAATAAGAACACATGGACACAGAGAGGGAAACAACAGACACCAAGGCCTACTTAAGAGTGGAAAGTGGGAAGAGGGAGAGGATAAGAAAAATTATCTATCAGTTACTATGCTTATTACCTGGGTAACAGAATAATGTGTATGCCCAACCCCCCGACACACAGTTTGCCTATATAAAAAACTTGCATGTACACTCCTGAACCTAAAATAAAAGTTTTTTTTTTCAAAATGAAGAAGTAAAAAGACTCTACAAGACAGTTAATCACTTCACCTGTGGGAAAAGCCACAGTATTAAGTATTTATGGCAAGTGAGAAGAATGCAGAATAGATATTTTTGTGCTCACTAGAGAGATATAAATCTTTTGAAATTTTCACACATCATTTTTTGCTTTCTATTTGATATATTAAATTCATATATAATTTTAAAAAAATGTTTCCAGAGTTGAGGGGACAGATTTAACCAGAACCTGATGTTAGACAGCTAATACCCTGGGCTTTCCCTTTGTTCACATTTTGGAAATTCCTTTTGCCTAGTTACTGTTTTGCATTCCCTGTGTTTTTCTTGGTCCTAGTTCATTCACTCATCTTGGTGCATTTTATCGTCCAGTCATTTTCTAGCAAAAACTGCATGAAAGGCGAATGTTCCAAAATATGTATGTTTCAAAATATTATTATTCTATACTCACCCTTGATTGGTCTAATGGCTGGGTATAGAATTCAAAGTTGGAGATGATTAGTTGTTAACATTTTACATACATTCCTTTTCTTCTTATTTCCAGTATTGCTGTAAAGTAGTTCAAAGTCTAAATCCTTTATATTTCACTTCTTTAATCTCACTAGATTTAGGGATATATTTAATCCATTACTTGTTGTGGAGTCATATTTTAATTATCATAACAGATAATTGGCAAGCACTTTTAACATGTAAAGTCATGTCATTCAATTATGGGAAATGCATAATTGCTTTGATAATTTCATCTTCCTGTCTCTTTGCCCATTTTTTCTTTTGTAACTCTCATTTTTCAGATGTTGGACTTCATGTGTTGGTCTCATAATCTTTTCTTCTATTTTCATTTCTTTTTTTTCATTGTGCCTGCTGAGATATTTATTCCGCTTCATCTTCCAATCCTCTACATATAGAAAAGAATGCACAAATATATATACCCATTAGTATATATAATGTATACTTGTATATGTATACATGTAAAAATTTTCTTTCTCACTGTGTTCACATTGTTTCTCTCCCTTAATCTGTTTCTCCCCTTCTGTTTTCTCTTCTTTCTCTTCCTCCTTCTTCACTCTCTTTGATTTCTCCTTCTTTTGGTTTTCCTTACTCTAATTCCATGACTCTTTCTCTTTTAAATTTTTTAAAAAATTGACAAATCACAATTGCATACATTCATGTAATATGTGTACAAGGGGGAGTGATAACATGAAGTTAATTAACATATTCATTATCTCGCTTAACTCTTTTTGTGTTGAGATGTTTGAAATTCACCATCTTACATATTTTGAAATAAATAATACATTGTTATTGACTACAGTCACCTGCTGTAGAATATATTTAAAAATTTATTCCTCCTGTCTAACTAAAACTGTACACTTTGACAACTCCTAATTTTTCTCCCCAGTCTCGGGCAGTCATTATTCTACTTGCTACTTCTATGAGTTTTTAGATTTCCCTGTATGGTGTAATTGTGCAGTTTTTGTCCTGTTGTGCTTGGCTTATGTCACTTAACATAAGTGAAATGACAAGAACACACAATAGGGAAAGGACAATTTTAAAAACTAAGTAGTGTTGGGGAAACTGGATATCCACATGCAGAGGAATAAAATTGGATCCTGATCTCAGATCATAGAAAAAATTAACTCAAAATGGATTAGATATTTAAACATAGTACCTGATATTGAAGAACTGCTAGAAGAAAACATAGGGTGAAGTTCCATGACATTGGTGTAAACAATGATTTTTTGGAAATGACCGTGAAAGCACAGGAAGCAAAAGCAAAAATAGACAAATGAAACTGCATAAAACTTGGAAGCCTCTGCACAGAAAAAAATGAAAATAACAGAGAAAATATTTTCAAACCATATATTTGATGAGGGACTAATATCCAAAATATACAAATAACACAAACAACACAATAACAAGAAAATAAACAATCCAATTAAAAAATAGGTAAAGGACCTGAACAGACATTTCTAAAAGGAAGACATAAGAATGGCCAATGGGTTCACAGAAAAATGTTCAACATCACTAATCATGTTGATTTTAATTTAAGGCTCCTTTTCTCCATATAGAAACTCACTTTTCTTTAATATCTGGCTAGGGTCCACAGGTCCAAAACTACCTGGTTCATTCTTTTCAATAAATAAATATCCAACCTTCTTCTAGGTTAAAAGATGCTGTTTTTGCCTGGGTTCTCTTGAAATAAAAGCCAGAGACTGAGGCATAAATAAATGGTTCAGGGAGAAAAAGTGTTAGGGGAATTAGGCAGAGAAGGTGGGAGAGCAATAAGCAATGATAAAAACATAAATTTGATGATTAATAACAAAAGGCCCTCCCAATACATCAATGTTAGAGTTAATGTTGAAGTCTTTAATGCTTATATAAAAATTCCAGTCTTTAAAATGTTGCAGAATATAAAAATATGGAAATTTTCTTCTAACTTCATAAAGCTAGTACAAAGGACATAAAGGAGACTTCACATTAAAAGAAGGAAACGATGATCATGTAAAGATTTTCCTAGAATGCAAGAATGGTTTAACATCAAGATCTTCAAAAGGCTTTTGATAAAACATCCATTCCTTTTATAAACTTCATAGTCTAAGAATGAAGAGCTCTTTCCTTAATAATAAACGTTCTTAAACAACATTCAATATCAACCTTAACAATAAAACATGGAAGGCATTCCCATTAAAGTTAGAAAAAAGACATGAATGCAGGCCATGACTACAGCTTATTTTTGTTCTGGAAATTTAGAAGAACTTGTGAGTTCTTTATCACTGTGAGGGTGATATTAAAAGGTAAACATCTACAAGTGCCACCTCCTCTGATCATGTAATTTCTTTCTGAGGAGCTCTATTTTCATTGAAGCCAATTCTACGACATCTCCAGAGCTTTCTAAAGGTACAGAGAACAAGGGTGAGAGAATGCTCAGGCCATTCAGGAATTTAGCAAAAGTTAGTTTACAGAGTTAAATAGAAGGTCTTTATGTGCTAAGACTGACAGCCAATCAGAGCAATTCCATCATAATTGTAGGATTTACACACACATTCCAGACACTCCTGAAGCCCTGTTGCAAGCACAATTAGAAGCATCCTTATGTGATAGAAGAGCATTTCTCATTGCAATTGTGATTAGTTGTGGAGAGTTGTCATGGATGCATAAAAAGAAAGTCTTAGAATTTTTGAAGGTAGAAAGGGAAATCCCAGTACCTCTTTTGATGGATTTAAATATAAGATATCAGCCAAATGGAAACAGGACTTAAAAACCACTCAGAGAGATGGGCAGATCATGAGATCTTTGAGTTATAAGCTCTGGACTCAAGATTATCTACTTGCTGTCTAATGTTGGATAAGTGAATTACACGCCTTCTTGGACAAGTTGTCAGACAGGCAAACATCTGGCTCACAAAACCCCAGTATTAAGTGAGAAAAAAAAAGTTTCTGCAACTGAAATATTCATTCCAATGTTTTTGAAAAACATTTATTTGGTTGTTTTTTTTCTTTGTAACCACAAATATAACAGAGATTTCAAGAATCTGGTAGGCCTGAGTCAGAGCTGAGACTGCTGAGGCTGCAAAATCCTACTGTGTAAGGTTACAGGGTTCTACCTGCCTGTGGACCAGGTTCTACAAATTGAGGCGTACAGTCTTGGGGTTCAGCAGCATATCAAAGGGCATAACACTCAAGATTCTGAATAGGTGAAGCCAATGACACCACAGATGGGGCCCATGCTAGATTTTGTCCAAGTTCCAATAATTCTTAGAAGAAGAATTATGATGATGAAGTAACTACCAACATTTATTGTGCTGGATAAGAACTATTAACTTCAGGATTCAGTCCCTTCAACTCTGAATTTCATGAACCCTTGTTAGATTCTTACGCTCCAGTGAAATTGGAAGAGTACAGGCAGAGCATGCATCATGTAAGTATGACACTGGTAGATCTCCTGATAAGGAAAACTAAAAAAGCACAAAATCTGGAAACAGCTCCAGTTAGGCACATCCAAAAGATGTTTTAAATGAGATTATTTCCATACATTACTGTATTAATTTTTGTTATGCTATCCTAGCAACTGTGTCAACCCCATTTCCAAACTGTAACCACAGTATCAAGATTTAGGTACATACTGATGTTCAAAATATGAAATATGACATGCCAACTTAAGAAATTTTTTTATACGTAGGATTTAGTACTGTCTTGGTTGATACATTGAATCTTTGAGGTTTTTCTGCTTCAGTAACAATTTCTATTTAATCACCATTAGCATCTTTGATCAAAGTACAGTGCATCTAGCCTTTTAGTTATACAGAGTAGAAAATGATCATTCAACACTTAACGGTAGAGACAGTCTAGGGCAAGCAGTATGAAATTACTCCAAGACATAAAGCAATTTTACTTGAAGATCATGTCAGATAAACTGCCAAGATCAATTAAGTTGAAATATAATAGGTAATGAGGAGCTTTGTATCGTTTTGTTAGAATTATAATCTGGGAACATATTTGCAACAAACCTAAAATTTGTACACATATTGGCTATTCATTTATTTTGTTCTATAAAGACATAAATCTTATTCCATCTTGCTTGTTTTTAAAAAATTAATAAATTTAGTAATATAGTCTTCATTGTAAATGTTAATTTCTACTATTCTGATAAAGTAAGTGAAATTATTTTATCTTCAGCGTTAACCTTTCTCTAAAGGGTATTTTATTTTTACTTCAAAATGCATCCTCATCACATACTCGTTTTCTTTTTTCTTAACCTAACTCACTCTGTACTAAATGTTGCAATAATTCTCTCATATGATAAAAAATGAGGTACTCTTCTACTTCGGATCACTGCAAAAGTATTTAAAGATTTATTTTAAATGAAAAATAGCTTTAAAATGGGTAAATTCAAGTGTAAAATCACTATTATTCAAAACAAAGCCATAACATGTGTGTACATCTGTAGCAATAAAATTGTCATATGTTAAAATATTTTTTTCATTTTTTGCTCAGATTTTTACAACTCAAAATATATACTTCCTTTATTCATACAAAGAAAAACATGTACCTCATGCTCTCTTTATGGTAATTCTATGAGAAGCATATTTCACTGTTATTTCTGGGTATATTCTATTTTTAATGTCTTTTAAATAAGCATATCTATCACAGAAACCCACGTTAGCTCAATTTATCATGAGTTCAGATGTCTCCCAATGTTTTCCAGAAACTTTATTCCAACTATAGACTCTCTGAGCCTTAAGGGTTTTCTACACCAGAACTTACGGCAGACAGGTCATTTAACACCAACAGAATGCCACATCTCTTTCTAGTAATCAAAAAAATCGTAGCATATGTGATTATTAAATTTTTTACAGTCAACATTAATTTTGATTTAGCTAGTTATTTTTTTTTACTAACCTCAGGCCATGTGTAAAATTAGAACTTAAAATTGCATCTATGTGATCATCATACATGTTATGACTAATGAAATTTGCAAGGATGAACACTAACTCAGCCTTGCCTTGCCAGATGAAAAACATGTTTTGTTTTCCAACAGAACTAAACATGATTGCTTCGCTAGATACTAACTGCAGACACTCAATATTCTTCATGCCCCGTTTGGTTCTCTTGTATTTCTGGAGGTAGAAGCCTGGGAGGGACACTCCATAAACTCCCGTGCCAGCAGGGTTTTGAATCTATGTGAGGTACCATCAAGGAGATGCACTCCCATAAGATTTAGAAGGCAGACAAAGCAGAAGCCATCTCTATGACAGTGGGCAGAAGTGTGGATCTCTCAGGCATGAATGTTTGCAGTAGTTTCTGCATTCTCCTGCCATTCACCTTTCTGGATGACATGATGGAGTTATAAACTCTGCAGCAGATTTCTGCAGGTCACTGACTCTGGATGGCAGTACTGCTGTCTCTTTGTAGCACTAAACCTAAAACTAACGTCTTTTGCCAGTTCAGGCTTTTAATGGTTTTGCAAGCACCTAATTCTAACTTAGCTAAAAAATAATAGATTCTGGCCTTTATTGGGAATCCTACTGCCATATGGAACTAGGGAATCAAGATCTAGCTCTTGTCACCTCTTACCATGTAGAAGGCAAGATATTAGAATAGTTTTCAGCACTTAAAATGAATATGTCAAATATTTACTTGCAACTAAATCTGGTATGCCACCCTGTTAACTTCGTGTTTACAGCCACCTTGTTTTTATGCTGTGTAATGTTATATTTTAAAAATATTGAATTAAGGCAGATTGAGTACATCTTATTTCTCTAGCTGAATGCACCCATAAATAAAGAATGCCTGGAGCAGCTATATGTAAATTCTGAAAGTAAGTAACAGCAGGTAGATTGGCAAAAATGACTAGAATTCGAAGTATTACAAAACCAATAATGAGTTTGTCATTTTTTTGCTTTCCAATATCTGGGTCCAAGATGGGTATTGGTATAGAAAGAGACAGAGAGCAAAGGAAGTCCTCTAGTTCTGGCTCAAGATGTGGTTTTTTTTTCTTATTAAATCCCAAACACTAATAGTTATGAAAAAAGTCTAAGCACTGAGTAAGACTTGGTGCCAAAGAAGTAGACCATCTAGAAAGACAGACTGGGCTAAGGCAGAGAGGTTAGCAGAAAAGGAGAGTTAAGAGTCTGGAAGGAAAAGTTGGGGTGGTGAGCAAGATTAGGAAATCCTGATTTAAGTAGAGATAGTAAACTCTCTACCTATTTATATTGTTTGCAGCATATGGATAGCCCATGACTACAGAAAATAAAGGCCAAGAAATGAATCACACTTTATTCAGTAAGTGAGAAAAAATGCTTAGTTACTCTCCTATTCCTTTAGCTCTGATGAGTTTTTACTCAGTAAGCCAGTCACATCCCACCTGGCAGCATTTGTCAGCCACCAAGCAAGTCACTAAATCTGAAGATAATTCTACTGAGTCGGGAAGTTTTGATTATTAAGTGTTTTCTGATATGTGAAAGTGACCAGCAGAAAGCAGATCCAAAGCAAGACTAAACTGCTTGGGAAAGCAGTAAGTTAGACTGAATAATAAATTCTGGTTTTCATTGGGAATCTTACTGCCACGTGGAACTAGGGAATCAAGATCTGGCTCTTGTCACCTCTTACCATGTAGAAGGCAAGATATCAGAATAGTTTCAGCACCTAAAATGAATATGTCAAATGTTTACTTGCAACTAAATTTGATATGCCACCTTGTTAACTTCATTGTTTTTATGCTGTGTGATGTGATATTTTAAAAATCTTGAATTAAAACAGATTAACTTCATCCTATTTCTCTATCCGAATGTACCCATAAAACCCATAAAGAATGCCTGAAGTAGCTATATGAAAATTCTGAAAGTAAATGATAGCAGGTAGATTGGAGAAGATGACATGAATTTGAAGTACTGCAAAATCTATAATGAGCTTATCATTTTTTGCTCTCAAAAAAAAATTGCTTTCATCATATTTTGTTCTCTGTATGCCAGCCTGGATCTAAGGAAGCCTGACACCCAGAAGTGGGTATTGATCTAGAAAGAAAGAGAGCAACAGAAGTCCTCTAGCTCTGGCTCAAGATGAGAAAAAACAATCTTTGAGTGCTCAGACAGAGTGGGGAAAGCTTCTTACTTTTCTTTACTATTGTCTTCTTTTGGTTATCTTGAATCCCAGCTCCATGGGAGTAGCAGTAAGGACACTGATGGCAGCAGAGACCTGAAGGTGCCTAAACTCTGAGGGAAAAGAAACTTTCTCGGTGATCAGTGAACCTGCTGTCTTACGAGAGTGAGATGAACTCCTATTGCTTTTTTTCCTCTCCGTCCTCCTGACTCTTCACCCAAATATGGGTGTATCTGTGGGAAGTGTGCAGCAGAGAAAGGCAAATAAAACTCTGGCTTTATGGCTGGAGGCCTGAAAAAGGAGATTTAGGGAACCAAAGGTAGAGACGGATTATGGAGAGAGAGGAATTTGGATAAGCGCACTCTATGCATTTGCTTATGAACTGCTGGGCTCACTTCTAAGCTGTGTGTGCATGGAACCAGACTTAAATAGCACAGCAGTAACTTTTCGAATTGAATTAAGGGATTACCACTACCCAGATCTCAGACTGACTGCTTGGTGACACACATCCAATATCAATCCAATTAACACTACAAAGTCTTTCAAAATAGAATGGACATTGAAATCACCACCTGCCGAAGGCTATTTGGACCTTGCAACATGAATCCAACTGGACTGATTGCCTAATAAAAGACATACCCAAAGTTTTATGATATAACTTTCAAAATTATACAGGATACAATCCAAAATTACTCAGCATATGAAGAAACAGAAAAATCTTAACATACATGAGAAAACATAATTGACTGATGCAATGGCTAAAATAACACGGATGTTAGAATTGACTGACAAAGACTTTAATGCAGACTTTAATGCAGTACTATAAAAATACTACTGAATATAAAGTCAAACATTCTTGGAATAACTGCATAAATAGAAAGTCTCAGAAAATAAGTAAAGAATATAGAAAAGAACCAAACAAAAATTTTAGAAGTAAAAATAACCTGAAAAAAATTCGCTGGATACACTCAGTAGTGAAATGGAGATGACAGAGGAAAGAGTCAGTTAACTAGAAGATAGATCAGTGGAATCATTCATTGATAATTTAGCAAAGAGAAAAATATTAAAAACAAAAAATTACTAGAGCCTTAGGGACCTGAGTGGCAATACCAAAACATCTAGCATTCATGTCACTAAGGAACTAGAAAGAAAGGAGAGAAAGATGCAACATAGAAAGAGTATTTAATGAAAATATATTTGAATGAAAGTTTTCATATTTGTGACGAAATACTTAAATTTATATGTTCAAAAAGCTAAGTAAATCCCAAACAGGATATATCTTAAAATCATAACACAACCAAATTTCTGTGAACCAAATATAAAGAAAATACCTTGAAAGTAGCCAGAGCCAAGGCATTACATATAGAGAAACAATTTGAATAACTGGATTTGTCATCAAAAACTACATGGAGAAACTAGGAAAGAAAGTAACACAACAATTTTCAAGTGCTGAAAGAAAAGGACAATCAATTTAGAATTCTACATGCAGCAAATGTATCTTTAAGTAATAAAGATTCAGCAAAGACATTCTTTGCTGAAATAAAGAGTTTTTTTGCTAGTAGACCTGTACTAAAAGAATTCCTGTAGAAATTTTTTCAGATGGAAAATTATACCAGAAGAAAACTTGAAACTTTGAGAATAAAGAAAGAGCAACAAACATGGTAAATAAATGGGTATCTCTAATAGACTATATTTTTCCTCTTGAGCTCAAATATGTTTGATGATTGAAAGAAAAAATTTTAGTATTATCTGATGGTATTTTCAATGAATATGAAAATACATAAGACAATTACAACATAAAAGGAGAAGAGTAAAATCTATGTTTTAGGTACTAATCTATATTCCACTTGATGTCATAAAATATTGATTTTATTAAAATCAATATTAGAGGATTAAAAGTTACTGTAACTCCTAGATTAGCCAATAAGAAGTCTATATGGAGATATAGTAGAAAGCACAATAGATAAAATTGAATACCAAAAAGAAAAAAAATTATGTAACCTAATAGAAAGCCAAAAAGATAAAACATGAGAAAAAAATAGAAGTAGCTAACAGAGAAAAAATAAAATTTCAGGCCTAATTTTTAAAAATGCAACATTACATTAAGTGTAAATGGTCTAAACATGCCAAGTAGAAGAAAAAGATTGTTAGAGTAGAAAAAATAATATGACTCAAGTATATACTGTCTACACAAAAGTCATAGTTTGATAGGCAGGTTAAAAGTAAAAAGATTTAAAAAAAAAATCATGTAAACAATTCTAACTTCAATGATAAGATGTTGTAAAAATAACAGTCCTCAAAAAGCCTGAGGATGAGGGGATGGAGATAGCAGGAGCTCCAGAGACTGAGTAGTTAGTAGGAGCCATGGTGAAAGATGGGATCCCATTAAATTATGAACCACTCCCTTCTGCTCCCAAAACATGGTCATGTAAGCCAGAAGCTGAGAAAAATAAATGGCTTAGTTATGGTCTCTCAAGAGAGTAAACTAATTTGTATGTATTCCCATCATCTCATCTTTCCAAAAACCTTTCTGAAGGTTAAACAACTTTATTGTTTCAACATTTAAAAAACCAGTATGCCATGGAAAAATGTACTAGTGTGCTCAGCTGCCTTAACCCCGGCTACAGTGGAACCTATCATGTCCCTTTGCCAAAGGCACTTCATTTTAGTACAGTCTGCCTCTGCAGAAGTTGCCTCTTTACTGAAGGTAGTTGTTGCCATGCTTTTGCTACATCTCACAACAGTATAGATTCAAAGTCTTATTTTCCACTCTCATATATACCCCCTATC
Source organism: Cebus imitator (assembly GCF_001604975.1). Lineage (NCBI taxonomy): Eukaryota > Metazoa > Chordata > Mammalia > Primates > Cebidae > Cebus > Cebus imitator. Next base: position 462,120 of record NW_016108064.1, on the reverse strand, counting down.
TTCCAAGGAAAAAGAATACTCTATTAATGTGAGAGAACAAGATCCTCTCATATTCTCCCTCTCCCAAAACTGTCAGGACCTAGGTTTTGTGTGATTCATTATGTTAGGAATGACAGGCATGTTAAGTAGTTTAGGGTTGAAGATCAGCGTAATAACAGCCAGGTTAGCCTTGTACTCTCTCAGAACAATCCAAAATCAATTTAAAAAAACACAAAGCAAGCCTCCTGTAGAAGATGGAAGCCTCAGAAAGACTTTGTCTAGTTCTGACACTGTTTACAAGCTCCAGAAGGCTGGAAACAGAGAGTAGAAGTTTAACGGGGTTAAAAGAATGGGCCACTACCAAAAAACTGTGGTACTTAAGAAATGTGTTTGATAAAGATTTGACCTTCTGTCAGGTACTCAAGATTTGAGCTTAAATAAAATTTTGTCAGATATGTTAGTAGAAATCATATAGATAAAAGATTAACATCAAAACAAACAATCAAAAAAAACAGCATTAACATGAACTGTTACATTTTCCGACCACAGTTTTGCTGAAAGTATTGGTTATTCAGATGGGGAAAGTAAACTACCTGCCCTTTCTAGCTATTTATACTGTCATTACCCTGATTGGAGATTCTAGGCTCCTGGGCCAGCCTCAGATCCTGGTCTGAAGTTTTGTAATAGTAGAACTTGGTATTTGAAAGGGAGTGGGGGAAAAGGTCATGAGCTGTACACATATTCTTAAAATTAGTCTTCTTAAGAGCTCATTAACTCCTTGCTCAATCTCCCACTGTCTTCCCATTGAACTCGGGAGAAATTCCATGTTCTTTAAACTGGCTTTTCCCCAAAGCAAACTGATTTTGCTGTCCTTTGAGCACTTATGCTCCTTTGGAAGTTTGTTCTGTTTTTCCTGGTGTTCCCCCAGTCCTGAGAGTCTGGTGTTCTTCTGCCCTTCTCCAAGTCTTATCCATCGTATTTCTTTGAAAATCAACATTTTTTTTCATTTTTATAATATTTGCATATACATATCACAATAACAGGCACAAACTGTCTAAGCTCAGTTACCTATTACCTGTATATTTCATGGGTCTACAAGAGGATTTTAAATTCTTAGGAGCTGTGGTCTCTGGCTTACATTTGTTTTCCTACTGCTAAGGCAAAACAACTGAACTCTTATTTTAGCAAAGTTCAAAAGCAATGTCAGCTTATTTGTGAATGCTATTTTAGTCCATTAATCACAGTTTTTTTTTGCATATGCCCATTTATGCTACTGGCATGTTTACATCTTGATCAAAACCTATACCCCATATGAAGAGTAAAAGCAATGACTTTCTTGTTACAACATGGTAAGTTGATACTATGGGAGTCATGACCAATACCTGATTTTAAAATGGAAAATTACTATTATAGACAAAGCACCTTAGTGAGTAGGGCGTTTTTATGGTTAACAGATGTTATATATTTCTTATTAATTGGAAAGAAAATGTTCTATACTCTTTGGGACATTTTAGGTGACAGATAATATGCTGAATACATTGCTGCCTAACTTGTGTCAGATTTGTATTTCATTACCTTGAGGCACTGACTGCACTTGGATCCAATCTTTTTTGTTGTTTCAGGAAAACATTTGTTAAGAATAAGCTTTTAATAAAGGTAGATGATTTAAATAAATTGCTAATTTAAAATATGAAACACTTTAGAAACTTGTAAAGAGTCAATGGCATTCTTCCCCTAAACCCTAGCACCAGAAGTAACCACTATGAACAATTCAGTATAGGAGGTAGAAAACTACAGCATTTCAACTACTTTTGTAAATAAATTTCGGTAGAACTCATTCATTTATGCATTTTCTATGTTTGCTTTCACATAACAACAGGGAAATTGAGTAATTGTAACAAAGACTCTATGGTTCTGCTGCTACAAAGCCTAAAATATATACTAACTGGCCTTTTACAGAAAAAGATTGCAGATTCCTAATTTACTATGGCATATACACTTCTAGATTTCCCATGTATGCACAAGATATAACTATGCTTTTAAAAAAATCTTACTGAAGTGTAACATTCATATTCCAAATTGCACAAATTACAAGTGTATAACTTGATGAATTTTTACAAAGTGAATATACTCAATAAAACAGCACTCAGTTAAAGAAATAGTACATTACCAGCCCCTTGGAGGTTTCCTTCATTCTCCTTTCCTGCCACAAATATTCCTTGACTTTATCCTGCTTTCTAGCATTGTAGGTTAATTTTATCTGTTTTTGGACTTTATATAACTGAGATTGTAAATTATATGTTCTGTACCTGTCTTGGTTTTGTTCAACATTAGGAGTCATCCATATTATTGTGTATCACAACACTTTGTTCATTCCCATAACCTATAGTATAATATTTTACTAGATAAATGTGCTGTAGTTTACTTACCCATTGTACTTCTGGCATTTTAAATTTTGAGATATTACAAATAATGGAGGAATAAACATTTTGATGTGTCTTTTGGTGAACATATGTGGGCTTTTTGCACATATGTTTTTTTAAAACTGATTAACAAACACCCTGTTCTGCAAGAAGTTTCCATGTCAATTCATGTAGAGCTGCCTGCGTCTATAACAACAGCATAGTACTTAATTGTATGATGTCCTGGAATGTATTTCCCTGTTGGTCATTTAGTCACATGGCAGAAACCATGCGTTGTTGTTAAAATTCCCTTTCTTCTATGGTAATATACCCTCCACACTTCTAGGTAGGCAGTTGGCTGCCTAGAATAAAGACTACCAATAAAGGTACAACCATGTTACTAAGTTGTTAATATCAGTATGTAGGTAGAAGTATGGCATGGCAGACTCCAAGATCTTTCCTAAAGAGAGGAATGCCTACACACTTTGCTTTTGTATCTCCCTGCCTCTGGGCTGCCTGTAAGCACATACTGCCATATCCTACCTTGAGGTTGAGGCTTATGCAGTGACTATAGACAGGATCCTGGGCCCTGATATAATCAAGTGTTATATTTACCTTAGACTACCTCTCTGGGCTTTGACAAGAAAAGAGAAATGAATAGCCATCTTGTGTGAGCTACAGTGGTTCCTCTACCATTCATAACTGAAATAAATTATAACTTACACAAGTTAATTTCCAATTTTTGCTGTTGTACACTATATAGCAGTGAATATTATACCATGTATCTTTATATTTTTATATGTCCATTTTGTAGAAAAAAAATTCTACAGTCAGAATTACTAAGTCAAAAACTAAAGAGCACTTTAAACTATACATTCAGTACAATGTTCCTTCAAAATTACATTAGTACAGACATTAAGTGACATTTCTGTCTTAAATACACTGATTGTCAAATTGCTAAATCTCTTACATGTAAAAGAGCAACAATCATAACAAAACAAAAGAAACAATGATCACACCCTAATTTTCCTTTTCACATATTTGGTGTGGGAAGAAAATTGAGCAGATTTTCATTAGAGGGACCTATTTTTCTTTCTTTTTTTGTAACTTGTCTGTTCAAATGTTTTGCCTACTTTTCTATTGTAGACATTCCTTATAATTATTTTAACCAACATTTATAATATAGTTTGCCCTTTAATTTTTTTTGATTAGCTTTATATTTTTTTATATGGTAGAACGAATCTTTCCACATTCTTTTCAAATATAAGGTATTCATACACATTTGTTTTCCAGAAGAAATTTGAAGTTAAGCACACTCAAGTGCCAAAAAAAATTAATAATTTGATTAAAATTTTATTAAACATAGTTAGTTTGGAGGAGTGCTGAGATAATCAACATATAAATAATATTGGATATTCTCATCTAGTCAGATGATGTCTCTCCATTAATTAAGTCTTATAATCTAAGTAACATTCTGTAATACTTACTTTTTCTAAGTGCATATCAAGATATTTTAGAATTTTCAATGTAAATGGAAACTTTTTAGTTTTACAAATTCAATTTGATTAAGTCTAATTCATGAGAACTCTTTTGAGTTTCATTTTGTCTTTTATTTGTCCTCTTACTGCATGGTTTTTATTAATTTTTTATTTCATTTCCTGAAAATGGTATCAGTGGCTGTGGAATTTATGTTTAATTCTAATATGTAGATCTTATTTTTCTTGTCATATTGCACTGGAAATAAAACCAGAACAGCAGTGAATATCATCAACAAAAGTAGTCATGCTTTTTCTCTTACTAACAGAAATTCCTTTAGCAATTCATCATTAAGACGCTTCACGTAGACTTCTTTAAAAAAATCAAATCAAGATACTATGATCAAGTTTTAGAATGTTTGCCTTACTTTAATACATTTTTTTTTTAGTTTAGCATGTGACTGTCCAAAACTAAGTCATCCTCCACCTCAGTTAGGCATCATAGCATTAGTCCAGTTACCCAGAAGTCTTAGCTTTGCTTCCTCTTTTCTACAATCCACTTTCTGAATGTCAGCAAGTCCTGTCATGAATTTTTCTCCACTTCTACCATCTTAGTTAAAGCTTTTATGTCTTGACCATGCAGACCACAAAGACCACTAAAAATGAGACAGATATTAGACATGGTCTCCCATTTCTGGTTTCTGGTACCAAAGTCTAATTCAGAGGCTCAGCATAATGCTATCAATTGGTAGTATGTGTAGGTCCTATTGAAAGAGCCTAATTCAAGTGTTGAGACAGAAATTGAAAAGGATTATATTGGAAAATACTGTAGAATTCAGTAGTCTAGAAAGATCTATTACAGAAAGCACCGTGAACTAGAATTGTTTTACAGTCATAAAGGAAATATTTTGACCACTCTGAGGGATGTTCCAGGAGCTAGTTTCAGTCTTACTCTAGCTATGTAACATTTTCAGGTCAGCAAAAAGGTCAAAAAACAGCCAGAGTTCAGAATGAACATGCATTTCAGATTTGTGAGAAAGAGAATTTGTATCTAAAGTCTAGAAGGACAGATCTTAGACATTCTGGCCATAATTTGTTTGTTATTGATACCATATGTTTGCAATGACATTCTATGGTGTAAGGGCAATACTTGTTGCCAAGACACAAAATCT